>NC_087158.1:8622677-8640177 GCF_035594125.1 Scylla paramamosain | reverse complement strand
GTAAGTCCCGTCCTTGGTGCGGGGAGCACAATCTGCACTACCACCACCACCACCACCAGTCCCGATCTGCTTCTGCTAGCCAAAACCATCATGCGTACCAAATAGACATCAAAGTTTCCAATTCCCATATTAAATACACCAAATTAATTCCACCACGACAGTTCCCCACTAAACACAATAGCAGTCATTACCCAGAATTAAATGTTACTTTCCTCTAAGGGCAGTTACCTGGTACCTCGAAAATCATAATTATATATACAATAAGTCTTGAGGTAGTTCCTTATCACAAATCAAACATAACATTGTAAAGTCTCACTGTAAAGTGAAAGGGCAGAGTTACTGGGTACTTTTTGCATTAGGAAATATGATAGAATATGCATGTAAAAGGTCTAGTGCACCAAGGCAGCGTGAGGGGAAGATATGCATTATCAAATTCCGAAGACCAGTCTCCACTAAAATAACGACGGAAGCTACCGGGAAGAGAAATAAAGCTTGCGCTAGGGAAAGCCTGAGAACAGTCAGTTATATACGTACGTTATATACGTACGTACAGTTTATGAAACAATTTTTTTTTTTAGTTTACCATGTCGAGAAATGTTGTATGAGCGGAACATCGGTCCACATGAAAATTCATTACTTAGAGTCATTAATTTGGCAGAGAGATGACGTATGAGTCAAACTTTCATATAAGTTGATTTAATAAGCGAAATGTCCAATTTAAACAGCTAATATAGAATTGGAAATCAAGTGAAGCGTAATTGGTGTATACATATAAATCACGTGTGTTGTAGGTGAGAAAGAAAAATGCAATTCTAAAACAATAAACACCACACAGTTCCCTCTTCCCCAAATACCACCAATACCACCACCACCGCCAGTCCATATCTGGCGTCTCACCGTGAATTATTTAATTCTTACTGGTATTGCGGTCTAAATGAAGGTATTGAAAATTAAGTGATAATGTACCGTCAGTTATGCGTCTTCTTCCCATCTTGTCTAGTTCATGGTGGAATATAAGAGGTGAAGGAGTTATATCTTGTAGCGCTGAACGTTTATTTGATGAGACGTATAATACACAGTGTGTTCCAGTTTTTTTTTTCCTTATGCCAGAGGGTCACTGGTCAAGGGCTAGAAAATTATTAGGAAATAAAAAGACCACTTAAGTGTCAGTTTCCAAGACTACCGAAAGAAAAGTCAGATGATGGAGAATAAGAATCTTGAAAACTCCCTCTTGAAAGAGTTCAATTCATAGGAGGGAAAAAAATATAGAAACAGGAAGTTCCAGAGTTCCAGAGTTTAACAGAAAAAAAGAATAAAAATATTGATAATACTGGTTAATTCTTGCATTAGAGAGGTTGACAGAACAGGGATGAAAGAAAGTTGAAAGTCTTGTGCAGCGAGGCCACAGGAGGAAGGGAGGCATGCAGTTAGCAAGATCAGAAGAGCAGTTAGCATGAATATAACGGTAGAAGATGGCAAGAGATGCAACATTGTGGCGATGAGAGAGAAGCTGAAGACAGCCAGTTAGAAAAGAGTTGATAAGACGAGAAACTTTTTGATTTCATCCTGTCTAAAAGAGCGATATGACAGGAACCCCCCCCCATACATGTGAAGCATACTACATACATGGACAAATAAGGCAGCTGTACAGAGTTACCAGCTATGGGGGAGGGTTGAGAAAAACTTGCGGCTAACTCCATAGAAGTAGTTTTAGCTAGAAATGGGATGTGAAGTTACCAGTTTAGATTATAAATAAAGGACGGACCGAGGATACTCAGTGTAAAAGAGGGGACCAGTTGAGTGTCACTGAAGAAGAAGAAATAGTTATCCGGAAGGTTGTGTCGAGTAGATAGATGGAGGAATTGAGTTTTTGAGGCATTGAGCAATAATAAGTTTGCTCTGCCCCAATAAAAAAAATTAGAGACCAGAAGTCAGGCGTTCTGTAACTTCTCTACAAGAGCTGTTTACTCCCTGTAGGGTTGGTCGTCTAAGAAAAGACGTGGAAAAGTGCAGGGTGGTATCATCAGTATAGGAGTGGATACGACTAGAAGTTTTGGTTTTAGAAGATCATTAATGAATAATAGAAAGAGAGTGGGACAGAACCCTAAGGAATTCCGCTGTTGACAGATTTAGGAGAAAAACAGTGACCGTCTTCCACAGCAGCAATAGAACTGTCAGAAAGGAAACTTGAGATAAAGGTACAGAGAGGAAGATAGAAGCCACAGGAGGGTAGTTCGGATATCAAAGCTTTGTGTCAAACTCTATCAAAAGCTTTTGATATGTCAAAGACGAGAGCGAAAGTTTCACCAAAATCCCTATAAGAGGATGACCAAGACTCAATGAGGAAAGCCAGAAGATCATCAGTAGAGCGGCCTCGACAGAACTCATACTGGCGATCAGATATAAAGTTGTGAAGTGACAGGTTTTTAAGAATCTTCCTGTTGAGGATATATTAAAAAAAAAAAATTAGAGATGCAGAAAATTAAAGCAATAGGACGGTAGTTTAAAGGATTAGAACGGTCACTTTTTATAGGATATGGCCGAATATAGGCAAACTTTCAGCTAAAAGGAAAGGTAGATGCTAGACAGCGTTGGAAGAGTTTGACTAAGCAAAGTGCAAGCACGGAGGCACAGCTTCGGAGAATAATATAAGGGATCCCATACTGTCCATAAGCCTTCTGATGGTTAAGGCCAGCGAGGGCATGAAAAAAACACCACTGCGAAGGATCTTAACCCTATTGTTTGCAGGACGGGTCGAAAACGGGCCGCCCTCGAAGATTTTTCCGAAATAAAACAAAATCATAAGAAGAGAGAGTTTTAGGAAATTATTCTTACTATGTCAGTAAAAAAGAAATGATTAGGAATGACCATGTAAAAAGAAAAAGAATCTGCAAAAAAATCGGTCTAATCTATGATATTTTACACTTTTCTTTCGAAGACAACAGACAAAACTCAGTGATCAGTGAGTTCACTGCCGACAGCCACCTCCTTGCCAGCCATGCGATAAATTTCCCCATGTATACTTGTGTTTATGTTTGTGTGTGCGTTTGTGTGTGTGTAAGTGTGTGTGTGTGTGTGTGTGTGTGTGTGTGTGTGTGTGTGTGTGTGTGTGTGTGTGTTTTGGTATATATTTTCAGTATAGTTATTATTCTCTTTCCTGCAGTTTCTCACGTAAAAAATAAAAAAAAAACATATGATTCGTAAGTGAAGGATATAACGGGGTGCATGTCGCTGATTGGCTGATCACGTCTGATCAATCACAGTCAGGAAGTGTGAATAGTGTTTGTTTGTATGTATGTCCTATTTTCTCTCCTGCATTATCTCACGATAAAACTATAAAGACATAATGTGAGTGCTAAGTAAGTGCAGTAGCTCGGTTCAATCTCGTGTTGACACGATATGTGAAATTAAAAACTTTACCAAAAATCACACTAATTTAAACTGATATTCAAGGCGGTTATATAGAGCATTTCAGAGGTGGAAGAATAATATTTTCGAAGGATGGTAAGTTTCTCTCTCTCTCTCTCTCTCTCTCTCTCTCTCTCTCTCTCTCTCTGAGACATGGTAATCCCACTATTATATGTTACTATGATCTGAGAGGTCAGGTGAGTGAGTGGCCACATTGAAAGCAATTTGAGGCGGGAGTTGCCATGTCAACGAACTTCCACCGTCCACTCCACAACCTACCCAGCCACCAACACCCCCCACCCACATCAGCTGATATGGGTGGGGGGTCATTAAGGTGGGATGTGTGGTTATTAAGTTCAAGATCACAATTGACAAGTTCATCATCAAAGCTCTGTATACATGCTACCTATGAAACTAAAAGATGAGGGTATTAAGTCAGTATGGGATGGGAGAGTGAATTTTGATATCGTAATATGGCAAAACATAATGATGTATTGTAAAATAATTATTTGAAAGATATAATAGATGCATAGTTTTGCTATAAACTCGGTAAGGACCAAATTGCCTGGCACGGCATTATCTCTCATTCACTTTAGTGAATAAAAACCACCCCCGGCGCGCACGAGAAATGAGGTAAAAAAAAAAATCATGGTTCTGCAATTTATTGATACTGCAGTAGTTTTGCAACTATTGTGTTATCAATCAAGCGGTATCAACTAAAATGCCCTATCTAGTTTCTGATGTGAGATATGGCAGTTGATACAGAATGCCATTCTCTGGCCGCTGGTTGTGATAAATAAAATTTCTCGCTCTAGCTCTCGCCACTGGCCAGCTTTCTTGCTCTCATTGTGGCCATAACCTAGAGAGAGAGAGAGAGAGAGAGAGAGAGAGAGAGAGAGAGAGAGAGAGAGAGAGAGAGAGAGAGAGAGAGAGAGAGAGAGGAACGAAGGAAGAAAGATCATTGTAGTAGACAATAGTAAGATTGCGATGACTCAGAGAGAGAGAGAGAGAGAGAGAGAGAGAGAATCATTGTAACAGACAATAATAGGATTACAATGACTCAGAGAGAGAGAGAGAGAGAGAGAGAGAGAGAGAGAGAGAGAGAGAGAGAGAGAGAGAGAGAGAGAGAGAGAGAGAGAGAATCATTGTAACAGACAATAATAGGATTACAATGACTCAGAGAGAGAGAGAGAGAGAGAGAGAGAGAGAGAGAGAGAGAGAGAGAGAGAGAGAGAGAGAGAGAGAGAGAGAGAGAGAAAGGAAGGAAAGAAGAAAGATCATTGTGTTACTACCACAGTTCACAGCTCCTTCACAGAGCTGCCACACCTGGACTAGCTTCCCCTTAGTCACCTCTTATGTGACTGGATGCAGGGCTTAGTATGGGTTACAAGGTCCACTCTTGACTCATGCACTCTTCTTATCAATGGTCGTAACACTAGGTCACACTAACTGAAGTTGCCAGTCTGTTTTACAAACCTACAGACAAGGGAAATATTCTAACAACAATTAACTCCCACAGCTGTGAAAAGATCAATAACCACGTCTAGGGAGAAACAATTAAAATGAGCACTAAAACATAAAGTCAAGGTATAAAACCCCATTGGACAACTGCCCTTGTGACAAATCCTCCCACTGTCCAACAGTGTGTTATAGCACTCTAGCAGATTAGTGTCGTTTACAGCATCCTGCATGGCAGGTCTGATTAGGGCCTGAGGAGGGAGTAAATTTTATTACACTGCTAATTACTTAAGTCATCTGCAAGTCAGGCACTCTCCAGGAGCCTGAGACAGTAGCATTTAACATAAAAAACTCACTAACAAGAGATACGACTACAAACGAGTGCTTACAAACACACGGGAGAGTAATTCACCTCTCACTGTACAAGAACTCGGCCTGCACTCGTATACATCGAATATGGAGTGTGTTATACACAACTATACTCCCTAGCAGGCTACTATAAATATTTATATATTATGTAAGTAGGCCGGAACGTATGGCCGGTAATGACTCACTTAAAGCAACTGACCCAACTAATTGTAATCCTGCTTCAGTCTCCAGACATCATTGCCTGTCTTAATAAGTCTGCCCTGTCTATGCGCTGGGTAATGACTGACTGTGAGAAAATGCGCCACTCTCCCTCTGCTGCTATGCGGGAGGGGGATACAAGGAATGGGGGGTGGTGACATATATGCACACATACTCGTACACCCGCCCACCACTCTGCTCCCCTCGCTGGCTTATATGAATAAAATACTTTACTTCTGAAAATTCTAATAATCAAACTAAGGAGGCTAGATGAATATTGATTACTTCATTGTCAAGAGCAACTCCTCTACTAAATACTGGGCGAAACTTAAATTGAGCGGACAAGGGCAAGTAAGGAAATTTACATGGGGAATGGGAATGACTGCACAGATAGATACTATTCTAGAATATTCAGGCTAGGTACGTTACATATCAGGGATGCGTTCAAGTCTCGTTCCCAACCTATCTCTCTCTTCTCATCTCTCCCTCTCTCCCACTCATTCATTATTTTTTTCTCATTCGTTCTTACTTCTCTTTCCTTTACATCGCCTTATTTCGCTGCACACAACAACTGTAACAGACAATAGTAGGATTACGATGACTCAGAGAGAGAGAGAGAGAGAGAGAGAGAGAGAGAGAGAGAGAGAGAGAGAGAGAGAGAGAGAGAGAGAGAGAGAGAGAGAGAGAGAGCGAGAGCGAGAGGCAGGCAGCAGCCAATCAGAAGTTAGCCAAGGGGCCAAGGGGGTCTAGCTAGGTACCCTATGCAAAATAAAAACCTTGCAACTTTTCGTAAATATATACTGCAGCATGCAGACGAGAGCTTATCATCTTATGTGACTGGGTGCACTTACTGGGTGTATGAGTGCTTAATGCTGACAATGAACTCTACAGACATAGTCCCTGACTTTATAGATGACCCAGATGAAGATTTGGCAAAGCAGGTCTTACCATGGAATTTAAAAGTGACAAAGAAGTGGGCAATGCCATAGACTATGAAGAGTGGCTCCTACGGGGAAATATTAAGACACTAGTAAGAAACATGTTAGTTAATTCTTTGACCAGTTCTTTAGATGAGAGTAAATATGATAATTATGTATTACCAGGCGAGCTAAGGGAATATAAAGTCATGGTGGTGAGACCACTAAGAAAGTCAGATGCAGAGAAGTCCATAAACATGGGTCAGTCGTATGGGAGGTAGACCATATCCATTGTTGTAGAGTGCTTGATAGGAAAGACCAGGTCAGTAAGTTCAGATGAAATGGCATGGGACTTATTCATAACATCTGATATGATTTCCAATATTGTGCACTGACTAATCAGAAAATTGAAAGTATAACTGCAAAAAATTTATCAGAGGCCCTTAAACAATGATAAACTGCCATCACACATCAGGGTAACAGGTTGCATTGAAATGTAAATTTTTTTTTGGTTTGTTGTATGCATGTGGTTTATTACGCCAAAGCCAATATGGAAGAATTTTCATGGAAGAGTTTGGTCACCCAGTATTTGGTGCAGTAATGTCTGTGAATAGATTTGGAATTTTACATGCAAACGCAACTTCTGACAACGTTGATACCAGACATCAGAGATGGCTACATGAGCAGTTTACTGCAGTCAGGGATCTTTTTAAAAATTTTAATGACCACTCCTATTCATTGTTGGAACCATATGACTTCTTGACCATTGATGAAACCTTATATTCTTGTACAAAATCAAATAGGATTCAGGCAGTACAATAAGAGCAAACCTAAGTGAAATAGTATAAATCTGTGAACGGAGTAAGAATTCCATTCATCTTCAGGACGATAATTTGCTCAGTAAACCTTCTGGAGAGTTTGGACCCCACTACAATTTTGTAAATCAGATACAAGAATTTATAGACCTTAGTGGTGAGATAATAAGTCTAAACAGACTGTATACCAGCCTAAGGTTGTTTGAGTGGCTTCAAACACAAAATATTGCTAGCATAGGTACTATAGATTGCATGAGGAAAGGCATACCACCAGATATAAAGGTGTACTGGAATAAAAATAATGGGGAAATGACTGAATACTTATGAAGTACCCACCAAAAGTAAACGTAAGAAGAATGTTTTGCTTCTCAATACAGTCTCCTCTATAATATTAGGAATTACCAAGGGTGATGGTGTCAAAAAGCCAGCAACATATTAACTGTATAATTTTACTAAGGGCAGAACTGACATAATAGACCAGAGAATAAATTTTTATACAGTGCACACAAAATCTTGCATATGGATGGTGAATGCCCTAGCATACATTATTGACTCTGCTAGGGTAAATTCAGACAGTTTATTTGATTAAAACTAATGTTGACCATTTTTTCTTTTTTTTTTTAATGTAGGAGAGACACAAAAATCCAATAAAAAATGCCCACTGAAATGCCAGTCCCATAAAAGGGTCCAAGGCAGTAGTCGAAAATTGAAGGATAAGTGTCTTGAAACCTCCCCCTTGAAGGGGTCGTAGGTCAAACTGGCAGCCATTTTGTGAGTGGAGGTTGTGGTGTTGACCTTGGAAGCTGGTGTTGTGGTGTGTTGGTGATTTTGGGGATGATGTTATGGTGTTATGGGTAATTCCTGGTGATGATGGTGATCTCTTGTGAGGCTTGAGGAGGTGAAATACGAGAATTATTGTCTGGGGACGCGGTAATGGCGTCTGAGTAAATTCCTGCGGTTGAGGGGAATATTTCTGTAACTGGTGGAGGTGTAAACGGGTTCTGGTGTTGTGTGAAGTGACGAGAACGTAATGTAGTAACATGTACTACCTCATGTTGTTTGTGAATTATTATTAGTATTAATATATGTGCTTCTAACATAGAATAATCGTGTTTTCTCTACTCCCCCAACATTAATCTGGTATTAGAGGTGATTCCAGGTGTGCTGTGTCAAGGTAAAGGTAGAGTGAGAGGGTGTAATTCTGGCGATTTCGGATAGGTCGGGTAGGCATTCGAAGCCTTTAAAAATCCAGACCTTTAAAACTTTCCGGGATCAGTGTAACGTCCACTTTCTTGGAAAGATAACCGGGATCGTACGATCGTAAGTAAGTAAGCGATCGTGACACCTGCGTGAAATGTTTACCTCCTGAAGGGTTGGACGTCTATGAAAAGACGTGGAAAAGTCCAGGGTGGTATCATCAGCGTAGGAGTGGATAGGACAAAAAGTTTGATTTAGAAGATCATTGATGAATAATAAGAAGCGAATGGGTGACAGGACAGAACCCTGAGGAACACCACTGTTAATAGATTTAGGAGAAGAACAGTGACCGTCTACCACAGCAGCAATAGAACGGTCAGAAAGGAAACTTGAGATGAAGTTACAGAAAGAAGGATAGAAGCCGTAGGAGGGTAGTTTGGAAATCAAAGCTTTGTGCCAGACTCCATCAAAAGCTTTTCATATGTCCAAGGCAACTGCAAAAGTTTCAGCAAAATCTCTAAAAGAGGATGACCAAGACTCAGTAAGGAAAGCCAGAAGATCACCAGTAGAGCGGCCTTGACGGAACCCATACTGGCGATCAGATAGAAGGTTGTGAAGTTACAGATGTTTAATAATCTTCCTGTTGAGGATAGACTAAAAAACTTTAGATAGGCAGGCAATTAAAGCAATAGGACGGTAGTTTGAGGGATTAGAACGGTCACCCTTTTTTTATGAACAGGTTGAATGTAGGCAAACTTCCAGCAAGAAGGAAAGGTAGATGTTGACACACAGAGCTGAAAGAGTTTGACTAGGCAAGGTGCAAGCACGGAGGCACAGTTTCGGAGAACAATAGGAGGGACCCCATCAGGTCCATAAGCCTTCCGAGGGTTTAGGCCAGCAAGGGCATGGAAAACATCATTGTGAAGAATTTTTATATATAGCATGAAGTAGTCAGAGGGTGGAGGAGAGCGAGGAACAAGCCCAGAATCATCCAAGGTAGAGTTTTTAGCAAAGGTTTGAGCGAAGAGTTCAGCTTTAGAAATAGATGTGATAGCAGTGGTGCCATCTGGTTCAAATAAAGGAGGGAACGAAGAAGCAAAGTTATTAGAGATATTTTTGGCTAGATGCCAGAAGTCACGAGGGGAGTTAGATCTTGAAAGGTTTTGACACTTTCTGTTAACGAAGGAGTTTTTGGCTAGTAGGAGAACAGACTTGGCATGGTTCCGGGCAGAAATATAAAGTGCACGAGATTCTGGTGATGGAAGGCTTAAATACCTTTTGTGGGCCACCTCTCTATCATGTATAGCACGAGAACAAGCTGTGTTAAACCAAGGTCTGGAAGATTTAGGTCGAGATAAAGAGTGAGGAATGTACGCCTCCGTGCCAAACACTATCACCTCTGATATGCGCTCAGCACACAAAGACGGGTCTCTGACACGGAAGCAGTAGTTATTCCAAGGAAAATCAGCAAAATACCTCCTCAGGTCCCCCCAACTAGCAGAGGCAAAACGCCAGAGGCACCTTCGTTTAGGGGGATCTTGAGGAGGGATTGGAGCGATAGGACAAGATACAGATATGAAATTGTGAAATTGTAGGAGGAGCCCAACGAAGAAGAAAAGGTGACAGCATAAGCAGAAGGATTTGAGGTCAGGAAAAGGTCAAAATTGTTGGGTGTATTTCCAAGACGGTCAGGAATACGAGTAGGGTGTTGCACCAGTTGGTCTAGGTCGTGGAGGATAGCAAAGTTGAAGGCTAGTTCACCAGGATGGTCAGTGAAGGGAGAGGAAAGCTAGAGCTGGTGGTGAACATTGAAGTCTCCAAGAATGGAGATCTCTGGAAAAGGGAAGAGGGACAGAATATGCTCCACTTTGGAAGTTAAGTAGACAAAGAATTTCTTATAGTCAGAGGACCATAGAAAATGTACATCACTTACATGAAAACTTAGTGAAGGCATTATGTTATATATATATATATATATATATATATATATATATATATATATATATATATATATATATATATATATATATATATATATATATATATATATATATATATATATATATATATATATATATATATATATATATATATATATATATATATATATATATATATATATATATATATATATATATATATATATATATATATATATATATATATATATATATATATATATATATATATATATATATATATATAGCCTACCAGCCTACCTCCTACATAGACTGGTGCACAAGAGAGGTCGACAGCCTGTTTACCCAGTAACAGGCAAGGAATTACAACTATGGTTCCAACTACTAGTTCCAACAGATGGGCAAGAATCGCCAGCCACGTCCTATGAAAGGAACGGTTACGGCAGAGGACACATACCTAAGAGGTTCATAATAGTCTGTGAGTAACCTCCTACAAGATTGGTTGCCCATGCCAACAGACTATTATATCCTACTGCGAATCAGAGTCATTTACAGCCTCCTGGAAGACAGGCCTCTACCATCCATGAGCCAGCAGGGACTAAGGAGGAAGTAAACGACACTGCACAGCAGAGTATTTATATTCTTTTATAGTCCACAGCCTTTTAAAGGAACTATGAAACCCAGTAGCATTTAATAAAAAAATACTACAGACACAGGATCATGCAGCTCACAGACAAAAAAAGGGAGAGCTGGCAAACTCGCTTCATTATGCCAGATACCTGGACAACGCCAGGGAGTCGGTAATAATATTTCTATCAAAGTCCAGCAGAGCACAACAACACAGACAGACTCAGGAAGGCTCCTACCACTCTAAATCAGCAGGGGCTACTGGTTCACTATGCAAATAATGTATGATTAAACTAAAAGCCCTCTAATATTTATTCCCCCCCTCTGTCTCCATGTCTTGCCTTGCCTGTCCTCACATGTGTCTAATCTCTGTGGGCGCTGGTCACCAGCTGACTTGAGAGTTCGAGGCTAACGCTCTCCCACATTGGTACTATGGCGGGGTGGGTACAAGATAAGGGTGTTGGGTGGTGACATACATACACCCAACTCGCTCACTCGCTGTGCCTCACTCAGTGCGGGCTTGTATAAATGACTTCTAGTAAAATTCTAGTAACTAAGTTATTGGGGCTGGACGAATACTGACTACTTTATCGTCAAGAACAACTCTTCTACTAAATGCTGGGTGAGACTCAAATTGAATGATTGATGGGGAGCAAGGAAAATTACGTGAAGAATATGAGTGACTCTGTGTGGGATAAAGTTATACTATGCGTCAGAGATGCGTCCAGTTCTTGTCCAAAGTTGTTTATCTTCTCATCTCTCTCTCTCTCTCTCTCTCTCTCTCTCTCTCTCTCTCTCTCTCTCTCTCTCTCTCCTTCGTGTTCTTCCAGTATATCTTTCTTCATTATTCTATCTATATCATCTTACATTGCATGCAACAATCTATCTATCTATCTGTATCTATCTATCTATATCTATCTGTCTATCTATCTATCTATCTATCTATCTATCTATCTATCTATCTATCTATCTATCTATCTATCTATCTATCTATCTATATATATATATATATATATATATATATATATATATATATATATATATATATATATATATATATATATATATATATATATATATATATACATGAAGAGAGAGAGAGAGAGAGAGAGAGAGAGAGAGAGAGAGAGAGAGAGAGAGAGAGAGAGAGAGAGAGAGAGAGAGAGAGAGAATTATTGTAAATTGGTCATTTTTTAGATACATAGTTCTGTAGAAGCATAACCACACTTTATGTAGGCATTTGTCCTAGAAGAGAATAATCCATTTCAGTATTGAGGCAGAATTTTCATTGATTTTTTTTTTTTTTCATATATAGGAGAGACACTGGCCAAGGGTAACAAAAATCCAGCAAAAAGAAAAGCCCACTGAGATGGCAATCTCCGAATAAGGTCCAAAGCGGTACTGAAAAGATTGAAGGATAATTGGCTTGAAACCTCCTTCTTAAAGGAATTCATCTCATAGGAAGGTGGAAATACAGAAGTATGCAGAAAGTTTCAAAGCTTACCAGAGAAAGGGATAAATGACTGAGAATACTGGTTAACTCTTGCATTAGAAAGGTGGACAGAATATAGGTGAGAGAAAGAAGAAAGGTTTGTGCAGCGAGGCTGCTGGAAGAGGAGAGGCATGCAGTTAGCAAAATCAGAGGAGCAGTTAGTATGTAAATAGCTGTAGAAGATAGCAAGAGATGCAACACTGCCGCGATGAAAAAAAAGACTGAAGACAGTCAGTTAGAGGAGGGGAAGTGATGAGACGAAAAGCTTTTGATTCCATCCTGTCTAGAAGAATGTTATGAGTGGACCTCCCAGACATGTTAAGCATACTCCATACATGGACAGGTACATTGTTAGCAGATGAAATTATGAGAAAACTAGCGGAGACGTCTCAAAATGCCATAGATCTTCCGAACTTCATACAAGCTGTTTTAGCTAGAGATAAGATGAGTTTCTAGTTTAGATTATAAGTAAAGGACAGACCGGCGATGTTCAGTGTAGAAGGGGAGAGTTGAGCGTCATTAAAGAAGATGGGATAGTTCTTTAAAAGGTTGTGTCGAGTTGATAGATAGAAAAATTGAGTTTTGATGCATTGATCAATACTAAGTTTGCTCTACCCCAACCAGAAATTTTAGAGAGATCAGAAGTCAGGCGTTCTGTGGCTTCTTTGCGTGAACTTTTTTACTTCCTAAACGGTTGGACGTTTATGAAAAGATGTGGAAAAGTGCAGGGTGGGTAGGGAGTGGATAGGACAAGAAGTTTGGTTTAGAAGATCATTGATGGATAACATTATGTAACAAAATTTCACTTTTGTCTTGGCCCCAAACCATAATTTTCCAGTTATTTCCATCGAAATAAGATTAAAAAAAAAGCTTATTTTGATCCTAAAACTTTGCTTTTGTGGTTAGAACAATAAATTTACATATTTACCTTATTTTATTATAGTATGGGTTACTATTGGTTCTCATGTCAGGTAAAGACCTTGGCAAAATCTCAATTGCTTATTTAATTGCTTTTGAGATGTTGCAAATAAGTTAAAACAATGGAAGAAAGAATATAAAGTGTTATAAAGATTTTTTATTTTAATAAGATCATTCTTGAACTGACCAGATCTAGCAAAAAATTTCTCATATATAGAAAAATTTGCTTACATTACAGAAATCACAAATCTTCCAGAATATTCTATCAGAATGGAGACCTCCGCAATAGAGAAGAGGGTCAGAATATGCTCCACTTTGGAAGTTCAGTAGTCAAAAAAATTTCTTATAGTCAGAGGAGTTAGGTGAGAGGTATACAACACAGATACATTTAGTTTGAGAGTGACTCTGTAGTCGTAGCCAGATGGTGGAAAACTCGTAAGATTCAAGAGCATGGGCTTGAGAAGGTTAAGTTATTGCACACATAGATGCAACATCCAGCTTTAGATTGAAAAT
Source organism: Scylla paramamosain (assembly GCF_035594125.1). Classification (NCBI taxonomy): domain Eukaryota; kingdom Metazoa; phylum Arthropoda; class Malacostraca; order Decapoda; family Portunidae; genus Scylla; species Scylla paramamosain. The sequence goes on along the minus strand of NC_087158.1, from coordinate 8,626,346 downwards.
GAAAACAGAGAATGTAGGAGGAAAAACAAAAGGGTCTACTGTCATTTGCCTCAGACGCCTGTGTTTCAGTGGGGAAAAGATGAAGTTTAGTACAGGAGAGGTGGTTTTCTACAGATTGAAAATTAGATCTAAGACCGAGAATCTTGAAGAAGTTAATGATGAAAAAGTTGAGGGCGTGTCAAGACACTTGGGGTCGATACCAGAAGATCAGTCCGACCCTCCCCAGATGGGTACTCTGAGGTTGGTATAGGGTCGCCATGATAATTTTGAATTTTGAGTGAAGGGTGGTTGTGGTTTTGTGTGAAGGAAGAGAGTTGTGAGCACAGGTTGTGACTGTCCTCCTTGTGTTGTGAGACAAAGGGAAACGTTCAGTGAGGTAACAGCTGGGTTTAAGATAAGTTCACAGCACCCCCTGATCCAGTGCTTTAGACCAGTGGTTCTCAAACTATGGGTCGCGACCCAAAGTTGGGTTGCGAGATCAATTTTGATGGGTCGCAGGGACACAGGAACATTATCATGCTTTCAGTGTGGATGAAAAGCAGTGCCATAGATTCTATTAATTTAGTTTTGTGAAAAGGAAAAGCAGTGCCATGGATCCCACTAGTTTAGTTTTGTGAATGAAAAGCTGTACACATTATTTATTTTTTTCCGAAATAAAGTGTGTATATCATTGTACATTTTCTTTCTCTTTACTTTACTCTGGGTTGCGAAGGAATGAAATGTTCCAAACAGGGTCGCTCATGAAAAAGTTTGAGAACTAAACTCAGAGCGAGTAGTCAGGTAGTTATCGCGCACCTGGCGTCTACATCATTTGTCTCAGCTAACCCTCTTTCTCCTTCCTTCTCTCATCTCCTTTCTTCCTTCTCACTTCCTCTTTTCGCCATTTAGACCCCACATAATATATATATATATATATATATATATATATATATATATATATATATATATATATATATATATATATATATATATATATATATATATATATATATATATATATATATATATATATATATATATATAACATTCACTCACATAGTCACTCGTATTTTACACATAATTTTCCTTACTACCTCTTGTTTATTCAATTTGAGTCTCATCCAGTATTTATTAGAAGAGTTGCTCCTGATGACAAACTTATCCGTATTCGTCCGTGTCCCAAGAGAAAGCTGATTGCATAGCAGATGGCTTCGCAAACAGTACGAAGTCTATTAATCTCCCGAGAGAGACGCAAGAGGCACTCACTATGTTATAGGTAGTGAGGTCGAAGAGGATTGCCACAGCCTGCGAGGAAGATAGTGATAGCGATACCCCTTTCACTCAAAAGGAACTCATTTCTACCCTCACAGAACCGACACAGCAGCTGGAACAGACAGAATTACACTCTGTATGATCAAACAAGCAGGACCATCAGGCCACGCAGCGCTCTTGGCATTCTCCAATGCCTCATATAACTCTCCTTCATCCTCTGAAGCATGGAAGCAGGCTGACATAGCCCCCATTCCCAAGCCTAAGGAACTGGGAGCATACGGACCCATCTTTTCTTCCCTGGATAGGCAAGACCATGGGGAAGAGGTTGTAATGGGTGTGTGCCTACACCAAAGATACTGGCACCGCTGTATGCCATGCCACCTTATTCGACACAGTCGCCTCCACTAAAACTACCGCCATCTTCTAAGACTTAAGAAAAACCTTTGAACTTGCCAATAAGACCATCATTCTCGTTCTCCTGGCAGAGAAGGGACTCAAAGGCCGTCTATTACGCTGGAGACAAGTCTTCCTTTTTCACTGGAATGTTCGTGTTACATTCCTCATCTCACCACCTACATGAACATGGAACTCCACAAGGCAGGGCTCTCAGTCTCTTCCTTTTCAACATCTTGGTTGAGGCACTGTTCTCCCTTTCCTTCCTGTGAGGTGTCTCCCTATTCATCTACGTGGATGATATCACCCTCCTCGCCGTCGGCAGAAGACACAAGCCCAACGCAAAAACTGCCCTCACCCTCCTCTACTCCAGGTGCCAAGATCTAGGCCTGAAGCTAAACCTTAACAAAACTAAGGCCATGTCTTTCGGAGAGTAAACCCCAGGAGATCCCATCACAATAGCCGGTGTCGATGTTACCTGGGTCCGCCAACACCATTACTTTGGACTTTGGCTGGACAATAAGCTCAAACTCACAACCCTAATCAATCACCTCCATGACAAGCTTATAACCAGAACGAACGTCCTAAAGGCCTTTAGCAAAGGCGGGTGTTCACCAAGAGTCAAGGCACTCTTCTACAACCTTGCAATCAGAACCCTTGTAAACTTTTGTGTACCATGCCTTCTCACCGCCTCCACCAAATCCACAAACGTTCTGGAAACAGCATAAAATCAGTCTCTCCGCTTCATCCTCTCCGCCTCAACCAACGTCCTAAAGGCCAATCTCAAAGGCAGGGGATCACCAAGAGTCAGGATAATCTACAACCATGCAATCAGATCCCTTGTAAACTATTGTGTACCCCGCCTCCACCAAATCCACAAACGTCCTGGAAACAGCACAAAATCAGTCTCTCTGCTTCACCCTCTCCGCCCCAAGAATGACCAAAACTCGCAATTTATGTGAAGAGGCATGTACATCCTCCATCCACCACAGAATAATGCAACTCACTACTGGGTTCCTCGCCAAGAAGTCCTGTTCATCACGACAATACCTAACCCCAAAAAAAGCACAAATAACAATCCAGCCTCTTCACCTCAAAGTCATGGGCATGCAGCGTAGCCAGTATTTTCGTCAAACTAGATATAACCCACATTCTATCACCATGTGGAGTGAGGTCAACCCTCACCCCATTTGTCTCTGGACGCCAGCCCTAGCTGTGACCTGAGCCAGCAGGCCCAGCAACCACACAACTCAGTAGTACATGTCCGCCCAGCCTTGCTTGCGGATATGAGTAGTCCTCGTCCGCCCAACCTTGCTGGCGAATGGGTGGCTCCTGGCGACTTCACATATTTATCACTTGTACAGTCTATTGTATTAATACACTGCAGCTGATGGTACAGCGAGTTTATCTGTATCCTGGCCATCTTTATACAGTACTAGAGGAAGCAGAATTATTACTAGTATATAAAAATGGTGCCCTCGGTGGAAGGAGTCGACGCTGCCAGTCCTCGATGCCCACACGCCCTGCTCGTGGCCAGCTACTCCAGCTACCTTCATCGGCTCCGAGTTATCTGCTAAGCTGTCATCGACGCATTTCTGCTAACCCGTGACCGGCGCAAACTGATACACTACTACACTTCTACGGCGCTTTCTTCAAGTTGCTCTGCAGGCCTCTTTCAAGTTTTTTATGCCAGGCATGCCCCACCAGCCTGTTCTCATACGATTTCAAACCATCACCAACACCGTCCCTATTTCAAGTCTGGAATTTTCAAGCCATCATCGACGCATCTCGACTGATTTAAGCTGCGTTCCTGTCGTTTCAAGACTCAAGAACTTTTCAGCAGCCAGTCTTCTGCAAGTTTTGGTGTTTCCTGTCCGTGTAGTCTTTCCTGCTCGTGGCTTCCAGTGCATAATCTGCCACGACCCACCACACTTGAAGATTTTGTCATCATCGTATGCATTATTTGTGCTGCATTATGATTTTTGCAGTGTATTGTTGCTATTTTGCAATTTATTTGGCAAAGAA
>NC_087158.1:8582677-8617677 GCF_035594125.1 Scylla paramamosain | reverse complement strand
TGGATCTACAACATCAGCTGTTAAATTACAAGCACAGAATAAGGTGTGTCAAGCACTTAAGTTTTTATCATTCATAAGTAAGAATAATGATATACCTTTTTACATTAAAAACAAAGTTTTCCAAGCTGCTTTTATATCCACTATTTTATACGGATGTGAATCATGGTTAAATAGTGATATCAAGCCTATTAATAAACTATACATATGGTGTATAAAACAGTTGTTGGGAATCAGAAAAACAATAAGTAATGATTTGTGTTTATTGGAACTTGGGTACCCTTCGTTACGTTCGCTCATACTGTCTAAGCAGCGCAAATTTTTCAGTGGTATGTGGAGGGATAGGGAGGAGATGTTTGATGATCCTCTGTCTCATGCTATTCGAATCACCCTGGACAATAACACGTTAACTTCGAAGTACATTAGGGATCTGATAAGCAATGATATTAATGATATAGTGAACGCAATAGAAGATCTTAAGTCAGAGACAATATCATCTGAGTCTAATAGAGTAAAAATGTACAACACTATAAATCCTGATTTGGCAGTACATCAGATATATAAGACTAAGCTGAAAACCAATGAAAGTGAACCAATATCATGGACAAGATTTCGAGTCAGTGCTCATTCCCTCGCTATTGAGGAAGGCCGCTGGAACAGACGAGGCCGAGGTCGTTTGCCAGTGGAAAAACGCCTGTGTTCCTGTGGCCAGATATAAACTGAACGACATGTAGTGGAAGATTGTGCCAGAACTTTAAATATACGTCAGCGATACCACTTGTCAACCTTAGAAAACTTATTCATAGAGAGGACTGACGTTGCCACAGTCTGTACCATAGTTCATGAAGTTCTTACCAGTTTTATTTAAGGTTTTATATTTAGTTTGAAAATGAACTTTTTTTTTTATTAGCTTTATTACTGTGTTTCAGAAGTTATTTTATGTTTTTAGACTTTTAATTTCTTTAAAAATTTATGTAGAGTGCGTTAATGTTTAGGGTTTTAACATGGAGCTTTTCCTTATTAGGTAGGTTTGTGCACACGTTTGTGTTAGTTTCTATATTATGTGGACTATTTTATGTTTTAATGTATATTGTGCTGTGTACAAAAAAAACAAAAATAAAATTGTGGTCAATAAGAAAAATAGAAAATAAATAAATAAAATATACAAATAACAAAGGAACAAGGGACTGCATCACTGAGTTAATGACCACCATATCAAACAAAAGGCTATCATCACCTTCATGGGCCTTGAAAAGTCCTTTGAAACAGCTAATGCCTTAGCCATCCTGGCTAAGGGGTGTTAAGGGCAAATTACTTAGATGGACAGTCGACTTTCTTAAAGAAATAACCGCTAAGGCAGAATTCCAAGGAGCACTTTCAGATACAAGATGTTTCGAGAATGACACGCCGCGGGGCAGCATCCTCAGCCCGTTCCTCTTTAATATCCTTGCTGAAAGCATCGCCTCCCTGAACATCAGAGGAACAAAAACTTTAGTATACGCGGACGGCATAGCTCTCATCTCCGCAGGTCAAAGATATGAGGCGAGGGCAAAAGAGGCCATAAACATGGCAGCAAATAAATGCAAGGAGCTTGGACTAAAAATAAGTCCACCAAAGACGAGAGCTATGCAACTAGGCTCCCATATATAACTGCCACCACTTACCATCCAAGGCATGACAGTTGAATGGATGTCGTGCCATCCATATCTGGGCATTTAGGTCGATGCCCGACTAAACTTCAAACAACACAGCAGATGAGAAGATGAGGAGGACAAGAAGGAAGATGAGGACAGGCGAAAACAGCTACGACTACTGCAATGGGATATCCGAGGTCTGCGGGGAAATAGACATTTGATGACAGCTGAATCCAGGAAGGAAAAGACCAACATAATACCACTTCAAGAGACACTGATAAGGGACACAACATACTAGATAATATGCGGATACACGGAATATCACAACCCAGCAGTGGAAGGCGCCACCAATGGAACATCCATCTTAATCAGAAGCCACATAACGAGCAAGACGATAGAGGCCCTAGTACACTGTGGAGAAAGAGTAGAAGTCATTGCAGTAACCATAACACTACACAACACACACTTTCAAGTATATAGCATTTATAACAAGAAAGGCAACACCAGAATAGACCTCACAGGACTCCTCGCACTTTGTGTCACCGAAAATATATTCATTACAGGCGACTTCAATGCACACCATAACATACTGGGTTCCATAAAAAAACAACAGAAACGGGCATCACATAGCAGAGATCCTGCAAAATATTCCTGAAGCAAGACTCCTCAACGCACAAGAACCAACACACATAGCTGGTGGGGTCCTAGACCTCTCCTTTGTCAATAACAACCTTTACACACAAACACACTGGTCAATAAACCCACATCTAGCCAGCGATCACTTCGCAACATGCATCCAAATCAATATCCCTCAATTGAGAAAAACCCCACAGAAATAAAATGGAACTTACAGCAAGCAAACTGGCCACTATACACGAACACTTTGGAGGCATCTAAACACACTGCTACAGCACGATACACTCACTGCAAAAGAATGGACTCTCACAGAGGCATTGCATAAGGTGGCCGACGAAGCCATACCCAAATCCAATCCCCTAATATCTGACCACAAGGACCGATGGTATTACAACCGTGATGTGAAGGAATATAGCCACAGGATTAACTAGACCAAAAAACTGCATAGAAAGCACAGAACGAACTCAACCAGAGCTGCAATTGAAATTGCAAAAGATGCCACCAAGGAAATTCAAACTAAGAAATGGTTCGAATGATGCTCCTCCATAGGAAACACGAACAGATTAGGGGACATGTGGCGAGATGTCAGAATTGCAGCCAACCAACATCCTACTAAACAAGCCATACACTCAGACCCCTCCAAAGAGGCAGACAACCTAATACACTCTTTCATGAACAGAAGCACCAATACACAACTAACAAACAACACACGTCGACACTTCCAAAGTGGAGCACATTCTCTCTTCCCTTTAGCGGAGATCTCCATTCTTGGAGACTTCAATATTCACCACCAACTTTGGTTTCCTTCAACTTTGGTTTCCTTCAACTTTGCTATCCTGCACGACCTAGAGCAATTCGTACAACACCCTACTCTATTCCTGACCATCTTGGAGATACGCCCAAAATTCTTGACCTTTTTCTAACCTCTAATCCTTCTCCTTATGCTGTTACCCTCTCTTCTTAGTTGGGCTCCTCCGATCACAATCTCATATCTGTATATCGCTCCAATCCCTCCTCAGGATCCCCCTAAGCAAAGGCAAAAACACCCTAAGCAAAACGCCCTAAGCGGGCGTTTTGCCTCTGCTTGTTGGGGATACAGAGGAGGTATTTTACTGATTTTCCTTGGAATGACTGCTGCCTCCGTATCAGAGACCCGTCTCTGTGTGCCGAGCGCATAATAGAGATGATAGTGTCTGGCATGGAGGAGTACATTCCTCATTCTTTTTCTCGACCTAAACCTTCCAAATCTTGGTTTAACACAGCCTGTTCCCGTGCTATACATGATAGAGAGGTGGCCCACAAAAAGTACTTGAGCCTTCCATCACCAGAATCTCATGCAATTTATATTTCTGCCCGGAATCATGCCAAGCCTGTTCTCCAACTAGCCAAAACTACTTCATTAATGGAAAGTGTCAAACTCATTCAAGATATAACTCCCTTGGCATTTAGCCAAAAACATCTCCAATAATTTTGCTTCTCCTTTCCCTCCTTTCCTCCTTTCCCTCCTTTCCCTCCTCCAGATGGCACCACTGATATCACATCTATCTCTAAAGCTGAACTCTTCGCTCAAACCTTTGCTAAAAACTCTACCTTGGACGATTTAGGGCTTATTCCTCCCTCTCCTCCACCCTCTGACTACTTCATGCTACCTATTAAAATTCTTCGCAATGATGTTTTCCATGCTCTCGCTGGCGTAAACCCTCTGATGGCTTATGGACCTGATGGGGTCCCTCTTATTGTTTTCCGAAACTGCGCCTCCGTGCTTGCACCTTGCCTTGTCAAACTCTTTCAACTCTGTCAGCATCTACCTTACCTTCTTGCTGGAAGTTTACCTTCCATATTCAACCTGTTCCCAAAAAAGGGCGACCGTTCTAATCCCTCAAACTACCGTCCTATTGCTTTAATTTCCTGCCTATCTTAAGTTTCTGAATTTATCTTTGACAGAAAGATTCTTAAACATCTACCACTTCACAACCTTCTATCTAATCGCCAGTATGGGTTCCGTCAAGGCCGCTCAACTGGTGGTCTTCTGGCTTTCCTTACTGAGTCTTGGTTAGCCTCTTTTAGAGATTTTGGTGAAACTTTTGCTGATGCCTTAGACATATCAAAAGCCTTTGATAGAGTCTGGCACAAAGCTTTGATTTCCAAGCTACCCTCCTGCAGCTTCTATCCTTTCTGTAAGTTCATCTCAAGTTTCCTTTCTGACCGTCCTATTGCTACTGTAGTAGACGGTTACTGTTCTTTTCCTAAATTCATTAACAGTGGTGTTTTTCAGGGATCTGTTCTGTCACTCACTCTCTTCCTTTTATTCATCAATGATCTTCTAAACCAAACTTCTTGTCCCATCCACTCCTACGTTGATATTACCAACCTGCACTTTTCCACGTCTTTTCATAGACGTCCAACCTTTCAGGAAGCAAACATTTCACGCAGGGAAGATCCACAGAACGCCTAACTTCTGATCTCTCTAAAATTTCTGACTGGGGCAGAGCAAACTTGGTATTGTTCAATTCCCCCAAAACTCAATTCTTCCATATGTCAGCTCAACACAACCTCCCAGACAACTATCCCCTCCTCTTCAGTGACACCCAACTGTCTCCCTCTTCTACATTGAACATTCTCGGTCTGTTCTTTTCTTATAATCTAAACTGGAAACTTCACATATCATTTCTAGCTAAAAGAGCTTCTATGGAGTTAGGCGTTCTGAGACGTCTTCGCCAGCTTTTTCATCCCCCCCGCTGCTAACTCTGTACAAGGGCATTATCCGTCCATGTATGGAGTGTGCTTCACATGTCTGGGGTGGGGGAGTCCACTCGTACCGCTCTTTTGGACAGGGTAGAATCAAAAGCTTTTCGTCTCATCAACTCCTCTCCCTTAACTGACTGTCTTCAGCCTCTTTCTCATCGCCGCACTGTTGCATTTCTTGCTATCTTCTACTGTTATTTTTATGTTAACTGCTCTTCTAATCTTGCTAACTGCATGCCTCCCCTGCTCCCCCGGCCTCATTGGACAAGACTTTCTTCTTTTTCTCAACCCTATTCTGTCCACCTCTCTAATGCAAGAGTTAAACAGTTTTCTCAATCATTCATCCCTTTTTCTAGTAAACTCTGGAACTCCCTGCCTGCTTCTGTATTTCCACCTTTCTATGACTTGAACTTCTTCAAGAAGGAGGTTTCAAGGCACTTATCCTTCAATTTTTGACTACCGCTTCGGACTTTTTTCGGGGACGGGCATCCCAGTGGGTTTTTCCTTTTTTATTGGATTTTTGTTGCCCTAGGCCGGTGTCCCTCCTAGTAGTTGGGAAATTGCCATGGGGGTCGCCCCCCTAAAAAGGCTTGCCACTGAGGTCCCCATTGCATGGGGACCTCAGTGGCAAGCCTTTTTAGGGGGGCTCGACCCCCATGGCAATTACCCGGAGTGGCAATCCATTTCAGGATGGAGACCCTGACTGTAAATAGAGTGTTGGGGGATGGGAGAGGGAGGGAGGGGGGGGGGGGAGGGAGGGGGGGGGGAGGGGGGGGGGGAGGGGGATCCCACCCCCACCCCAGGAGCGACTCTGATGGCATGCCATATTGTGAGTGTGGGGCTGATCAAGTTGCAATGGGGAAACCTGACAGCAATTTTCCGTAGACTTCAGTGGCAGTCCATGTCAGGATGGAGACCCAGGCTTGGGAAAGGGAGGATGGCGATTCACGACGGCAACACCAAGGGGTGGGGGGGAGGGAGGGGGGAGGGACGGTGACGGCGACACTGACGGAGAGGTGGGGGGCGTGCGTCCTTATCCTTCGGCGACGATGGAATGACTAAATGAATCAATGATGGTGGGTGGAAAATAATTGAGTGAAAGGAGGGGGGAGGGTGTGGACTGGCGGCCAGACGTGGAAGTCGCCACACACACGCGTGGCTAGGGGACTGTGACGGCAATGCCGTGTAGGTCGCCCTTTCACGTCCCCCCCCACCCCCAACCCACCCACCCAGGGGCGACTCTGACGGCAAGCCATATTGCGATGGTGATCCTGATAGCAATTTTCCATAGATCCATGCTTGGGAAGGGGGGGGTGATTCACGACGGCAAACACCAAGGGGGGGGGAGGGAGGGGGGAGGGACGGTGACGGCGACACTGACGGAGAGGTGAGGGGGCGTGCGTCCTTATGCTTCGGCGACGATGGAATGACTAATGAATCAATGATGGTGGGCGGAAAATAATTGAGTGAAAAGGGGGTGGAGGGGGGGAGGAGAGGTGATGGGGGGGCTGGCGGGCAGACGTGGCAGCCGCCCGCCACACACGCGTGATTAGGGGGACTCTGACGGCGCTTGCCATAGAAGTCGCCCTTTCCCTTTCATTCACGGAATCCTGGAGGGTGGGATGACCGAGTGTTGCCATCACGCGTTCCCTCCGACGTCTCAATACATCCCCTATGGTCAAGGTCGTCGCGACTGCCGCACGAGATCCCGTTACCTGTCCATCCTTTTTACCTGGAGAAAGCGTCTGTGACGGCCAGGGCGGAGCGGCGGCCTCTTCCACTTTCACCGACCACCAGCGGCATGGCTGACGTAATACTTATGTCGGATGGCGGTCTTATTACTATCATTATTATTATTATTATTATTAATATTATTATTATTATTATTATTATTATTACTATTATTATTATTATTATAGCCGACACGTGCTCCCTCCGATATCTCAGTACATTCCCCTATGGTCAAGGTCGTCGCGACTATCCACGCCGTACCGCCATAATCTCCAGTCTGCCGACGTATATATGTCATGAAAAGGTAAAGTTTAAAGTCAGTCTGTTAGTTGACAGGGTTTAAAAAACATGTCATTGAGAGATAGTGACGATATATACGTATACCTATCTTCTCTTGCAGGTGGTAGGTCATTTCCCAACAACACAACAACAGAATTTGAAAACAGAATCTTACCCATTCATTTAGACACCGGCAGGGATTATGAAGTCGGCCTGTGTAATATTTTATTCCCTAAATATTTCTACTGCATTGCGGAAGGGGATCCAAATTCCAGTATATCGTTCTATGGTCGGGTTAAGCAGTCAGACTTTGATATGTATGAATATAATATGTATACCTATCTACCGGAAAGGAATATCATCTCCAATTTTACCGATAAGAACATACCGGCCATAACTAAGGCAATTAATGGACAGATAGTGAGAGAACTTCAAGCAATCTTGAATGACTCCTTTAAGATCTATTTCCCTTACTCGGATATCATTTATTATGACCGCGACTTGGAGCGGGTCGTTGTGAATAACGCGATTGTCCCTCCTAATGACGATCGTATTTACAGTGATATAAGTATAAAATTTGCATCGCATATAGCTCACATTCTGGGTTTCAATCCAAATTTTCGCTACACCGTCTACTTTCAAAGATCTGGCGACGGCATTTCATCTTCCGACGCCAGCGAAGCTTCCTCCTCATCACCCATAAAATTATTCGCTCAATACGTACCGCGAGCTGATGCAGGGACGGATTATATGTACGTTTATACCGACATCATTTCCCCCTCGCGATTTGGCAACCAACTAGTTAATATATTAGACGTCATACCACTCCCCGGCGACAGCACCAGTAAAGGTGCGAATTCAATTACGTATAAACCACTTTCTGCATCAACTATAGAGAGTGTGGCCATCAAAATTGCTAATCAAAGAGGCAAACCTATTCAGTTTGAAGATGGGGAAAACAGTGTTACTTGCGTGTTACATATAAGACCACGTTAACTTTGCGTCTCGGACGTAAAATTTTGAAGAGAATCGATCAAGGTGGGGTAATGGGTGGAGTGGAGGATAATGAAACAGGCAGGTGTTGCCTACTTCCGAGTCAAGGCACGCGCCTCGCGACCATCTGCGCGGGAAGCTTCAGTGTTTCCCCGCGCGGCATGGCGGCCGGGACAAAGTGTTGACAATGTTATAGAAAAAAAAAGAAAAGAAAATGGGTGTTCACTGTGGAACAGCAGAGGCGCGGATTTTATGTGAAGTGTGTGGGAGATGGCGCACTAATCCATCCTGCCCCTCATGTGTGGAAGACCAGTGTGATTTATGCGAGCGGTGTGGACTTCTGTTTCCACATCCACCGCCAGAACACACCTGCGAAGTTGGCAATCCTGCTTCTTCTGGTAAGCATTATTACTTATTTTGGCGGGAATGTATAATAATAAAGATGAAATGACTGTCAATCTTTACAAGTTTGAGCTCTGAGCACATCTTCCTGTACAGGCTCACACTCGATTGAGGTTGAGCAGAACGCCGGCGTAGAAGGCCCACGTCGGCGGACGTCACAAGGCGACATCCCACGCGGAGGCGGGGGAAGAGGTGAGAAAAAAAAAATACTACAAATAATAAAGCAATAAATACGGTGCCACCGCCACTACTAATATTCTTTTTTTAAGACTCGCCACGGCCGGGACCGAGTGGATTATCGGGGAACGTATTCAATTCTTCCGAGACTTCAAGTCCTTCACTACCTACACAAGGTAAATATCAATTCAATAATAATAATAATAATAATAATAATAATAATAATAATAATAATAAACTGTCGCTGCTACTTCTATTTTTTCTTCCCAGACACGCCACAAGCGGAGGCGGACCACGATGAGCGCAGCATGGCAGGAGAGTCGGCGGATGCAGACCTTGACGAGCGCGGGATGCCGGAAGAGCCGCGGTTAATTGACTCGAGGGAAAATTTTATGAGGAGCTTCACCAGACATCAATATGACATACCTGATCATGTAAGCAGAGATCCACTCGGTCTACTTACCGAATACAGGGAGTTCTTTATACGGGAAATTAGATCATATTTCACGTCACACGGCTCGCCATTCCCCCCCACCCTGAAAATATTTTCACACATTTCTCTGTTACTAGTGAAATTCTCTACCTTAGGCGAGGATGAACATCGAGTCATTCATATTGCTTTTAGAGCACGACTGATCACCTATCAAGATGTGCCTGACCTTGTTGATTTATGGATCCATCAGCTGAACAGTCGGCTGGAAAGCCTTACCAGCGAGACTGAAGGATCTGGTTTTATCATTTCAAGAGTACAGAATTTTTTCATCAACTATTGCTTGCATGTCGCATGTAGTGGCATAGGAGATTATGTTGCTTATCCTAGAGGCGTGCGAGGAGGGAATGAAATTTTCAATCCTGATGGCCGACATTCATCCTGTGTTATTCAGTGTTTGGCGGCTTTCAGACTTCATGCTCGAGGTGTACCTTGGAAAAGAATTCCAAAAATATTACGGAGACGGCATGGCGGAGAGAAATACGTCACGCGCGGAAAAGTAGGCAGTCCAGTGACTTGGGAGAACTTGAGTCAGTTAGAAAGGTTAAATTGTCTGTCTCTGGACGTTTATACACTGACAAAAAGCGGTGAGATATACTATTTAACATTATCAAGAAAAGGCTCGCGGAAGTATAAAACTGTAGTCTCACTCCTTTTACTAGGTGGAAAACATATGACGCTCATTAAAGACGTGGAGAAGCTGCACCGGAAATTGACGAGAAGCAGTCCCACCCCAGAGGGTCATCAGTTTTGCAAAGTATGTTTCAGCTCAGTTCCCAAGTCTGTCAGTTTGAGCGATCACGAGTGTCACTGCGACTTCACTCAAACTCTTCTCTTTCCAGGTGACGGTGAAAAAGTAAAATTTAAAAATTTTGCCTACACCTATCAGCCTGCATACTTAGCATTTTTTGATTTTGAAACTATGATAAAACCTAAGGAGAATAGGAGTGTGATAGCTGAACATGACCCAATTGGATACTCGTATCTCATCATCAATAGGCATGGAGATGTCGTGGAAAAGAGAAGTTATTTCGGTGAAGATCCCGTGAATAATTTCATTGATAGCCTATCCAATGCTTGGGGAATCATCAAGGAAAGTGTAGTTAGCTATCCAATTAGCATGTCTGCGGAGGATGAAGCCCACTTCAAACGTCAGCGTCACTGCGAACTCTGCCATCAACCCTTTAATGTGAAAACCCCACCTCATAAACATCACGACCACTCATTACCACAAAATAATTACAAGGGGGCTTTGTGCGCGCGATGCAACCTCCAGTGTCGTGACATGAGGAAATATCTCATCACTCTGGCACATAATATGAGCTTTGACGTCTCCTTAATCATAAAAGACCTTCACTTGCCAGAGTCGCACGTGGACATCCTTGCCAAGTCAGAATCGCATTTATTGAAAGTAAGGATTAAGGAATTGCAGTTTCAGGACACGCTTTCCATTATGAATGCTGGCCTCGGTCATCTCGCTCAGAGTCACGTGCAGGCGGGCTATAGCACGCGTTACGCCCAGGAAATGGTGAATTACCTCCCCGAGGATGTAAGGCGTGTAATTTGCACTCAAAAACAGTTTCTTTGTTATGAGTACATCACCGACCTTGGCCGCTTAGAAGATCGACAATTGCCACCTCGTGAGGCATTTTATGACACGCTCAAGGGGAAGGCTCTGCCACCTGGAGAATATGAACACGCTCAAAGCGTGTGGAGTATGACATCCTGCCGCACTTTAGGCGATTACATAAGACTGTATTGTGAGATTGATGTGGGATTATTAGCCGACACATATCTCAAATATAGATCATACCTGCATGAATTTTATGGGCTGGACGTGTCACATTACGTGTCACTGTCTTCTTATGCTTATGACGCTTTTTTAAAGTCGACAGGCGTTCAACTTGATCCACCTTACGACCCTAACATGTATCACCTGATCAAAAGAAATGTACGAGGAGGCTTTGTAACTTGCGTCAGGCCACACCTGCAGTCAAACCACGAACCCGACGGTGGACCCGGCACCTATGTGTTCTATCTGGACTATAATTCATTATATGCAAGCGTTATGTGTTCCCCCCTGCCTATGGGTGACATCAAAAAGCTTTCTCAGTCAGAGATGGATGATTTTTTTGAAGTTGGCATCCAGAATCATGCGACAGATGGCGACGTCGGTTACTGGCTGCATTTAGACAGCTGTGACGTTTCCCCCGACGTAGCTCGGATCACGGACGAGTTCCCTCTGTGCCTCGCACACATGACTATTACAGAAGATGACATCTCACCGTACAGTAAAAGACTGTTAGAAGCTGAGGGTCGTAAGCTGGGGAGGAAAAATCGTAAACTCGTGGCCAGTCATAAGGGACTGAAAGATCATCTCATCAGTCTG
This sequence comes from Scylla paramamosain, assembly GCF_035594125.1. Classification (NCBI taxonomy): domain Eukaryota; kingdom Metazoa; phylum Arthropoda; class Malacostraca; order Decapoda; family Portunidae; genus Scylla; species Scylla paramamosain. Next base: position 8,606,204 of record NC_087158.1, on the reverse strand, counting down.
GAATTGCTGCAACTTTTACTCTCACTTGGACTGGAAATACAATGTGTTCATGCTATATATAGGTTCAGACAGGCTCCATACCTGAAACCTTTCATAGAAAGGAACGTCGCTCAGCGTAAAAATGAGACGTGCGCCATTAAAAATCGCATTTGCAAACTGATGTCAAACGCAGTTTATGGTAGATCCATGTTATCTGAAGTGAAGTATGGCCTCCAGCAGAAATTAGTGACAAAAAGAAAGTCTTTCCTGAAGTATGCAAGAAATCCATCCTTTAAAAGGGTCCACCAATTAGGCGAGGACCGAGTCATATGTGTCAACAGTAAGAACACGATTAAAATCAGGCAGCCAAATTACTTGGGATACCATATTTTAGAAGTGGCAAAGAAGTACATGTACAACTTTTGGTATCGTGTCATCAAAGCTAATTATGGGGAGAGAGCTAAATTAGCTTATGAAGATACTGACAGTTTCATTTTCAGTCTGCACATACCTACAAACTTAAATGATGAACTGAAACATGGACCCATGGCAAATTTTCTCGACACCAGTAACTTTGCTTCAGATCACCCGTGTTTTAATGGGGAGCGGAAGGGTCAACTAGGCTTGTTGAAATCTGAAACCGGATCCACGCTCATCAAAGAGGCGATTATATTAAAGCCAAAGATGTATTCGCTGCTGTTGGAAGATGACAAGCAAGTATCTCGAGGTAAAGGCATTCCAACTCACCTTCAGCAAAATATATTGCATCAGCAGTATAGGGAAACACTTAATAATGTCGCATGTGGGATGGTGGATTGCTATAATATCAGGAATGTGAAAGGACAAATTTGTACCACTCGTATGCGAAAGCGAACGTTGTCACATTTTGACGACAAGCGCTTTCACGTCGATGGCTATACCTCAAGGGCGTATTATCACCCCGACAATGATCCGCGGGAAAGAGATGTGGAGAATGAGATGGAAGAGGAGGTGGCGGTGGATGTGGGGGAGGTGGAGGTGGATGAGGAAGAGGAGGAGGAGGAGGAGGAGGAGGAGGAGGAGGAGGAAGAGGGGGAGGAAGAGGGGGAGGATGGGGTAATGAGTGGTCTGTGGCGTGATCGGGAGAGACTTTCCGCGGCATTATTCACATCATGATTAAGGGGTAGAGAAAGAGAGGACGCAGCTGCTAGCAGACACCCTTCATGTAATGTAAAAAAACATTTGCTCTGACCACGTAGGCTAAGGAAGAGGGGGAGGTGGAGGATGGGTTGTGTCGTGATCGGGAGTGGCCTTCCATGACATTATTCACGTCATAATTAAGGGGTGGAGAGAGACCGCGGCCGCCAGCAGCTGCCATTCATGTAATGTAAGAACATTTGTTTTGAGTATGGAGTTAAGGAGAGGAATGAGGAGATTGTTCATGTACTGTAAGGACATTTGTACTGCCCACGTGGGGATAAGGAGGATGAGGAGGAGGAGGTAATGTAAGAACATTTGTACTTAGGTTAAGGAGAGGGGGGAGAAGGGGGGAGGTTGAGGAAGAGGTGTGGGTCGGGGGAGATCCACGTCATAATTAGAAGGCAGGGATGAGGATGCAGCTGGGAGGTTAGTTATGCTGTTACCTACATGACCATGTAAATAAAGGTTAAGTAATAAATACTGTAAACATATCGTAGCGTCTTTTAGTAACCCTCTGAACTTAACATGGACAAGACATTTAGCGAAGAGATGCTGAATCTCTTCAGATATCCTGCACGCATAATTATTGCAGGTTATACAAATTCCGGCAAAACACACCTCTGCAATAAAATTATAGAGAAATATCAGCATGGATTTAACAGAATTATCATTTGTGGCGTCTCATCGCATTCGCTGCAGCAGAATTCCCCTTTTCAAGATAAGGTCGAAGTGCATGAGAAAATTATTGATCCCGTGATGGATGATAACAGTCCATACGCCGACCCGCAAACGCACACACTCCTGATATTAGATGACAATTTCCTCACGGCTGGCAATTCTCAAACGATAGCAGAGGCTTTCACCAAAGGGAGACATAAAAATTTGTCAGTTATAATGATAGCACAGAATGTCTTTTTCCCCGGAAAGTATGCTAGAACGATAACTTTAAATGCCTCACATTACATTCTTATGAAAAACAGAGATATATATCAAATTGAATGTCTGGGCAGGCAACTTTATGGAAGGGAGCGCGCCAAACACTTTGTGGAAATTTATAAAAATGTCGTGCTTAGACGAGATCACGGTTATTTGTTGTGTGATTTATCCCCGAACGCACCCGAAGAAATTCAACTGCGCACGAATATTGTGGATGAGTCACCCTGTGAGAAAGTCTATCTGCTATGAACGCCGTTTTGGACGAACTTTACCGGGATATGACGAATCCTGCGGCTTTAGGAGGTGTGCAAGCACTCTACAGAGAGGGGAAGAAAAGGGATAAGAATCTAACACTCCGCGATGTGAGGGCATTTCTGCAGGGCAACCGCACTTATACGCTTCACAAGCCGACACTGAAACGTTTTCCGCGACGAAAAATTCTCGCTCCTAAACCGTCCGTCATTTTAACTTGCGATTTGGCTGATTTTGCGAGGCTGCACAGACACAATGGCGGCGTCCGATACATCATGTTTTGCCTGGACGTTTTCAGCAGATACTTGAAAGTGGCAACGCTGACAAGTAAATCCGGACACAGTAGCCTGCAAGCGCTGAAAAAAGTTCTAGAGTCGGGGAGTTTTACAGGCGTGTCGCGTCTTTTTACCGATCAGGGATCCGAATTTTATAATCAAGCAGTGAAAAAATATCTAACTTTGAAAGGTATTACCTTGTATTCCAATTACTCGCGTGAAACAAAGGCGAGTTTGGCAGAAAGGGTCATCCGAACCATAAAGACAAAAATATATAAATATCTCACGCAGAACAACACACTGACGTATATTAACGTCTTGCCCACCCTAATAAATACGTACAATCACACCCCACACCGCGGTTTGGGCGGCAACCAAACGCCGGCTCAGGTTCACCACCTCCGCGAGCTGTCACAAGTCAGGAAGCAATTTAAACGAATGTATTTAAATCGGCCAAGGGGAAAGAAAGTTGTCAGTCATAAATTAGACGTGGGAGACATTGTACGCTTGCAACGTGCTTCCCGAACGCAATTTAAATTCAATAAGGGTTATACCGTCAACAATACCGAGGAGCTTTTTAAGATAAGTCGTGTGGATTACTCACATAAAATCCCTATTTATTTCATAAGGGATTTGGCGGGGGAGGACGTGACCGGCGCTTTCTACAGGGAAGAATTAATCAAGTCCTCTCTTCCCTCACATTACCAGGTCGATATATTACGATCGAAGGTCGAGCGAGGTAAGAGAAAGTACTTCGTCCACTGGCGTGGGTACCCAGATAAATTTGACAGCTGGATAGATGCGGACGACTTAGTATAAGATATGGATGAGGAAAAACCATTGATATTGAAGTACAAGGATTTGGTTTTTCTCCTCTCGCACGTCACCCCTAAATTGCGGAAGCAGGTCTTGCAAAGTTTGAATAAGCGCGAAGTCAATTGCATCTCGGAAATATTCGCCAACTTTTTGAAGAGACGCCTGACGGACGACGATACCATCATTAACCGCCTGAAAAAATTCAAGAGTGATATTCGCACTGTAGCCTTGAAGAAGACGCCCGTGTACAAGAAGAAAGCGATTCTAATCTCCAAACGAGGTGGTAACATATTGGCCGCGTTACTCCCGATAGCCGTGTCGGCAATAACAAGTTTACTACAGAGATGAAAGAATATTGTTTAGTTCCCGTCTCAGTTGCCGAGAGGTGTAAGTTTAAACCGACCGACAGCACAACTCAGCACCGATTCACGTCAAAACAAGTCAAGAAAAAAAAAAAAACTTCACTTCCGCTACCGGCCGCCGCCCTCCCCGACGCCGCCAGCGTGACGCCACCACCACGCGCACCTGTCAATCCACCCTTGGATGATTTGATTCGAGTTGCCGTTCCTCCTTCCTTTAGAGAATATGGTTTATCTCTCTTGAAATTATTGGAGGGTAAACCTGGGATTTCATGGGATGAGCGCGGTAACTTACTTCCACCATTTTCTGGCATAAGCGTGTTTGATCTCATACGAGTACTCGGTCACGAAAAGGGGGCCGCGAAAAGACTTTCACCCGATAAGCGTCCATTATTATCACTGCTACTTCGCATGGCGCAACTCCCCGCGGATGCCATCAGAAATACGACTCAACGAAGTAAACTGATAGGTGGCGGGGTCGGTGACATCTGGGAAGCATATTAAATGAGAAAGCTCCCCATCTTACTCTGTAAACGAGTAAGTACATCAATAATACATGAGAGCACGTGTTAGGCGCGTCAGGGGTGCAGGCCCACGGATGGATAATTGATGAGGGTTATGGTCAAAAAAAGGTTCACCCCCCCCCCCTAACCCACATCCCCTAATAAATAATACGTTCCCCGCCCTCCATCCCTTCCCACCAACAAAGGAAAAAAAAATAACACCTGCGTCAATTTGAATGAATAAATTCTACTACGCAGAAGGTGTAATATCGACCAATACGTGTGAATAAAGGTCTGCGATGACACATTTCCCCCTCACTCCCCTCACAGAGGGTTCAACGTGTGGATCAGCCCTCCAATTACTCGTCAAGATGAAGGTGGTCGAGGGCAAGCTGACCGATGGCATCTTCCGCGACCGCCGCTGTTATATCATTTATTCAGTAAATGCCGTCTCCACCGAACCGAGTGGGATTGCGCGGGATCTCAAAACGATTTACCCATACGAGAATACACATGCAGCTAGAAAGAGACTCTACTCGCTTCATCGGGCCACGGCAGACACGAGAGATGACCCAGGACGTATCATTATCCACGCGCCTCCCACAGGAAGCGTAAATCTCCCTCACCTGGTGGCCTGCGTGACTCAGTATGGTTGGGGCGAGGCCGTCGAGGGAAACGAGAAGGCGCGACAGGCAATCGCGACGTCGAAGGATTTGCCTTACGTGGAAGGACTCAAGATGGATACAAGCGTGAATCGACGTCAACACTTCCAGAATTGCCTGAAAAAGATTGCCCTGCTAGCCATGGCGAACGCTGAAGTAGAGCAAATTATTATCCCGGAAGGACTGGGATGTAGAGGTCGCTGCCAGGATGAGTGGAAGAATAATTACCTGCCTATGGTGGAAGGGCTGGCGCAGCGACTTCAACCTTTTGGAGTTGAAACTATTCTGGTGAGGAAGTCTGAATAACTATATCATGTAAATTTTAAAATAAAGTTGATGTGTGTTTGACAAATCGAGTATAAATGTATTCCTTAATTGGGGTGACCGTTATTATTTATTTTGATCATGGCGGGAGCAGCATATCAGACAGAAATAAATAGCCGGTGATTATGCTCGACGTCTTATTCATGACGTGACAACCATCATGACGAGAGCGTTCACACCTCCCACTCGAGCGGAATACGACTTGCTTTTTACGCAAAGCAAAGGTGGAGGCTTAGACGACATTCGGGTTTTTATTCCACCCCATTCAAGAAGAGGTGGCGGTCTATTTTCCGTTTTGAGTGGCTTTGCTAAAAGAGCAATTCCCTTTCTCATGCGCACTGTAGCACCCGAAGCGCTCCAAATGGGAAAAGGTTTATTAACAGATGTTTTAGAAGGGAAGCGACTTCGCGAATCATTAAGAAATAGAGGTGTTGCAGCCGTGAAGGGTGTGGGGGAAAGGATAGTTCGAGGCGGACGAGTAATGAAAAAGAGGAAAGTTGGAGTCGGAAAAAAAAAAAAAAAGAGAAAACCACCAACCAGGCAACTGAAAAGAAAGACTTGCTATAAAGCAGATATCTTCAATATTTAGCTTAGTCGCAAAGATGACTCATTACGGTCCGGATGTGCAGGGTGGAGCGACCTCCACCCCCCTGAGCAATTATCTGACGGCCGTGAGTGAGAACTTTCCGCGGGTGAATCGCTTGCATACCATCGAATCGTCAGTCGCTGCGAGGGGAAAGTTGGACGTATTACCCGTTAATTTAGATGCAAATGCTAATAATCATGCGGGGATCAACGATCCTTACATTGAATTTAGACTGCCTGGTATTCCAGGGCAATTTTTGGATCTATCAACGCTGTCTCTAGAATTGCGAGTTAGCGCGACGAAGGCAGACGGCGCGCCACTAGACGATGGCGATCACGTCGTTTTTAGTAATGGTTTGAATAATACGATGTTTAAGTCATGCGCTTGTTATTTTAACGAACAGCTTGTGGAGTCATCCTCTTTGTTCAACTATCACGCCTTCATTAAAATGATTACAACAATCCCTCAGGATAAAATTGACTCTATCGGTCGCGTCGCCTTCTACCATCGTGATTATGATGGATCAAAAGGCATAATCAATAAATTTGATGAAGACTATTTCACGGGAGGGAATAAAGACGAGAAACAAATGATGAAAGATTGTAAAACGCACGGCATTTCGATGACTGCGCCTTTGTTTTCGGATATATCAAGTCTGGACGCTTATCTGCTTGACTCTGTTGATGTGAGAATTCGATTAGAATTGGCTAACAAAACATGGATTCTTAATTCACACCAAGATGCCAGCAGTTTCAAATTTAAGCTCGAGATGGCTAAGTTATGGGTTGACCGCGTCACGCCACATCCGCCCGCCTTAGAATCGTTAAATAACTCCTTGACTCGAAATCCAATGCAATACACTTTTAATAGAACGCTCAATAAAACGTATGTGTTAGCCGCCAATCAAACGTCTTTGATTGCCGAATTACCTTTCGCGCAAATCATACCTCAAAATTTGACCATGGCAATAGTTGATATGGACAGCTTACAAGGCGTAATTGATAAGAATGGTTTATATTTTCAACACGCCGATCTGTCACATGTACATATCACCGTGAACGGGGCGACCATTTATAACGTTCGCAGCTCTTTCCCGCATCACGCGTCAAAATTGTTTTACACGACCCTTGAGTCACTAGGATTGGACACGCGTAATTCCCTAACATTTGATGCATTCAATAAAGGTCGGACAGTATGTTTCTTTAACTTTGTGACGGAGGACGTGCACAATGCCATCCCTCTGGATAAATCAGGAAATCTAAGAATTAATCTGTCGTTTGCCAAGGGACGTAATCACAACCGCGTCATAATGTTTTTCGCCGACACTACTGGCGTCATAGAAATTGATCATTATCGTCACGTTCGCTGCATTGTCCGCGCATAAGCCGTCATGAATGCACGTGAAATACAGGCCGGTCTAGCAGGCATCTTGGGCGATCGAGTTTATTTTTTAGGCTGTCACGATCATCGCCATGTGACAGATCTGATAAATCTTGCCAGAAAACAGGTGAAGCCATGCGTTTTCATTCTAAATACATTGAGTGACTCAAAGACCATGGGCCACTGGATTACTGTTTATCTTAATTTTCAAAGTCAGACCATAGGCTATTACGATAGCTATAACTTGCATCCCAAATACAATTCCGCTGTCTTACATCATTTTATGCAAACTTGTCCACATATGAAAATTAGCACATTAAATTATCGACTTCAGGGGTTGAATTCCCTCGTGTGTGGCATTTATTGCATGTTCTTTTGCCTTCTACTGAGTTGGCATACATTAAAACGTGCAATGTGCATTATTCACGCCACCTTCAAAAAGCATCAATATCTATATAATGACAAAAAAATTACTCGTATGGCATACGTAATATTTCGTAATATGCCGCATTGCATGCCTACGTTTTGCCCAGCCGGCAGCCAGGCGAGATGTCGTAACATCTGTAAAGCGGTAATAAGGTAGATTGGGGGGTGGGGTGGGGGTGGGAAAGGGGGTCAATATGGGGTAATTGCTGACGGATAAGCGTCACTTCGCCATCACCTCTCAACCCAGTCGGACGTCGAAGCCTCATCTCCAAGAATGGAGCAAGCTAACAAACATTTCATCTTGAGAACTGCGGGTGAGTACGCCATTACCTTGCACGGCATCTGACATCTTCACCATTGTAAATTACATTAACGTTCTTTGCCAATGAATAAGAAGAGGGAGAGTGGGAGGGGAAATAAAAACTTTTCCATTGTTCTCATCGTTTTTTTTTTTTTTTTGTCTGTTACAGAACGCATCTCTTTCCGCTTTGATATCTATCTGGGCGATGCTGGGGGTAAGCGAAGCCGTGCTGACCATGAGGATGTCAATGTGGAGAAAATGTCAGAACCTGCAAAGAAGAAATTGATCTTTAGTGATGACGACATGTCGCCACTGCCGGCCAGCCCACCTCCTGACGCTCCATCAGGACAGGAGTCGCAACAGCAGCAGCCGACATCGCAGTCGATTCCGCCACCTCAGGAGTCGCTGATGCCACCTCCGACCGAAGCACAGCCGCAACGGTCAGATGAGTCGACAGTAGGCGGCAAAGAGGGTCAGGAGGTGAAGAAGAAGTCGCAGGAAAACAGAAAAAAAAAAAATATTCCCCCTAACACGCCAGAGGACGACAGCACACCAAAACTCCCCGTTGCTCCAGCCGCCCCTCGTAAGAAGCTGGTTCCTAGAGTTATTAAAACTACGCCCGTCATTGACAGCGATGACGATGATCTCTTCGCCTTCAATTCGCAAATGTTTTGAATGAAAGAGATGTATTTGCCCTAATAAGCAATGAGCTGTATTTGTCCTAATAAAAATAAAATGTTCCATCGACTCTGCATAACCTTTCTAATAATAATAATAATAATAATAATAATATTAATAATAATAATAATAATAATGATAGTAATAAGACCGCCATCCGACATAAGTATTACGTCAGCCATGCCGCTGGTGGTCGGTGAAAGTGGAAGAGGCCGCCGCTCCGCCCTGGCCGTCACAGACGCTTTCTCCAGGTAAAAAGGATGGACAGGTAACGGGATCTCGTGCGGCAGTCGCGACGACCTTGACCATAGGGGATGTATTGAGACGTCGGAGGGAACGCGTGATGGCAACACTCGGTCATCCCACCCTCCAGGATTCCGTGAATGAAAGGGAAAGGGCGACTTCTATGGCAAGCGCCGTCAGAGTCCCCCTAATCACGCGTGTGTGGCGGGCGGCTGCCACGTCTGCCCGCCAGCCCCCCCATCACCTCTCCTCCCCCCCTCCACCCCCTTTTCACTCAATTATTTTCCGCCCACCATCATTGATTCATTAGTCATTCCATCGTCGCCGAAGCATAAGGACGCACGCCCCCTCACCTCTCCGTCAGTGTCGCCGTCACCGTCCCTCCCCCCTCCCTCCCCCCCCTTGGTGTTTGCCGTCGTGAATCACCCCCCCCTTCCCAAGCATGGATCTATGGAAAATTGCTATCAGGATCACCATCGCAATATGGCTTGCCGTCAGAGTCGCCCCTGGGTGGGTGGGTTGGGGGTGGGGGGGGACGTGAAAGGGCGACCTACACGGCATTGCCGTCACAGTCCCCTAGCCACGCGTGTGTGTGGCGACTTCCACGTCTGGCCGCCAGTCCACACCCTCCCCCCTCCTTTCACTCAATTATTTTCCACCCACCATCATTGATTCATTTAGTCATTCCATCGTCGCCGAAGGATAAGGACGCACGCCCCCCACCTCTCCGTCAGTGTCGCCGTCACCGTCCCTCCCCCCTCCCTCCCCCCCACCCCTTGGTGTTGCCGTCGTGAATCGCCATCCTCCCTTTCCCAAGCCTGGGTCTCCATCCTGACATGGACTGCCACTGAAGTCTACGGAAAATTGCTGTCAGGTTTCCCCATTGCAACTTGATCAGCCCCACACTCACAATATGGCATGCCATCAGAGTCGCTCCTGGGGTGGGGGTGGGATCCCCCTCCCCCCCCTCCCCCCCCTCCCTCCCCCCCCCCCCTCCCTCCCTCTCCCATCCCCCAACACTCTATTTACAGTCAGGGACTCCATCCTGAAATGGATTGCCACTCCGGGTAATTGCCATGGGGGTCGAGCCCCCCTAAAAAGGCTTGCCACTGAGGTCCCCATGCAATGGGGACCTCAGTGGCAAGCCTTTTTAGGGGGGCGACCCCCATGGCAATTTCCCAACTACTCCTCCTACATAAAAAAAAAAAAAAAAAATGCACAGATTAGTTACAACATGAATAACCATAGTCAAGAGGCCCTGCCAAGAAGCGGTCAACGTTGACGCCCCATTTATACTCCAAGAACTGAAATCCTGCCTCAAGACACAGAAAGACACGGCTGTCGGCGCTGATAAAATCACATATAGAATGACTGGGGAAGGAGGCCTTGCAGCACACCAAGAGCTCCTCAGCATCATTAACCAATCCTTAGCTGAAGGCAGACTCACTATACACCGTGAAAAACTGCAGTCATAGTCCCCATCCCCAAACCAAGAGACTCAGGGAAGACAAGACCTAGCTCTTTCCTCAGTTGTCTTGGGAAGACAGTTGAAAGAATGGTCTTGAACAGATTGAGATGGATGGCTGACTAACAAGGGGGACAAAGGATTGTATTACTGAATTGATGATCTCCATATCAAAAAAAGGAAGGCCATAGTCACCTTCACGGACCTTGAAAAGGCATTTGAAACAGCTAACGCTTTAGTCATCTTTGATTGCCTCACACACCGAGGCGTTAAAGGAAAATTACTCCAGTGCACAGCCGACTTACTAAATGAAAGGAAGGTCAAGGTTCCAAGGCACTTTTTCTGAGATGGAAAAAAAAAAAAACTTCGAAAATCGCACTCCCCAAGGCAGCATCCTCAGCCCTTTCCTCTTCAATATTCTGGTTCAAAATATTGCCTCCTGTAACATCAGAGGAACCAAAATTTTAGTTTATACAAATGACATACCGCTTATTTCCACAGGGCAGAGATATGAGACAAGGGCGAGAGAAGCCATCAACATAATAGCAAACAAACGCCAGGAGCTCGGGCTGAAAATTAATACAGACAAGAGGAGAGCTATGCACCTAGGCTCTCGCATACAGCTAACCTCTCCCCCCACCTTACTATCCACGATACAGCAGTTGATTGGACGACATATCATCAATACCTAGGCATATGGGTAGATGCCCACCTAAATTTCAATAGACACATTGCATTATTGAAAGAGAGAACATAATCACGTTTATAGGGATGAGAACTGTCACAGGTATTCGAGGAGGAGCAGCACCGTAAGTACTGAGATGCTACTATATACAGGCAGTTCTCTCCATCATCGATTATGTAGCCCCCTGATTAGCTACGACCTCATCCATCAGCCAAGCCGCCTTAGAAGTTATACAAAACAGAACATTCAGGATCATAACCGGTGCACCCAGGTGGGCAGATGTCATTGCTCTACAAGCCAAGACACAGATCCCTCCAATCATGGCAAGACTACACTCTTCCAACGCAGCACACCTAATTAAATTTATACGTACACAGAATACAAGACTTGGGGGCACGATCAAGGAAGCATTGTCTCAGGACAGCCAGCTTTTCTGCAAAGCAACATGGCCAGCAATAAAAATTGTCTATCGGAAAACTTTAGGGATACACGACATCTTCAAGCATCTTAAGGACGATAACTACTTTAAACCACAACCCTGGGAAGAAGCACCCTTCAAAGCAACCATACACACCTTACCAGACTCCAAGAACTTGAATACAACCACCCTTGAAACAGAAGCAAGGAAAGTACTACAAACTGCACCGACACACAACGGAGACATTTACTACACGAATGGGTTTGTAGAAATAGACACCAGAAGAGCTGCTGCAGCCTTCACCACCATAAACACTACAGGACGCTTCCGACACAGACACACACACACACACACACACACACACACACACACACACACACACACACACACACACACACACACACACACACACACACACACACACACACACACACAGACACACACACACACACACACACACACACATTCAACCTCCACCATTGCTTCCACGAAAGAGAGAGGAACAACAATTGCTGAAGAAGGGTCTAGCGATCCAAAATCGCGATCTAGCGAAAATGACTAGCTTCGACGAAGTCATAAAAGGTCTTAATAAAGAGAATAAGACAAAATAAGGTGTTTGAAAAGTACATTGAAAAAGAAGATAAATGCTGAATCACATTTAACGAAATAAATAAATAAATGAATATATATATATATATATATATATATATATATATATATATATATATATATATATATATATATATATATATATATATATATATATATATATATATATATATATATATATATATATATATATATATATATATATATATATATATATATATATATATATATATATATATAAACACATTTATGTGACTGTGTGTGTGTGCGTGTGTGTGTGTGATAGAACAAATGCCAATCTGCAATACAGTGTTTCAGTGTTAATTTTCGTTGTTGACTGTGCTCCCTGTTGATGAGGATAATTTTTTTTTCTCTCTCTCTCTCTCTCTCTCTCTCTCTCTCTCTCTCTCTCTCTCTCTCTCTCTCTCTCTCTCTCTCTCTCTCTCTCTCTCTCTCTCTCTCCTTTAGTGACCCGTCAAATCGTCAGTGATTGACTTAGGTAAGTGCTGCTGGAGTTCCATGGATATACTGCCCCCGACTACAAGTTGCCAGGGCAATGGAGGGGTAAGAGAAGATATAAAACTAGAGAGGACAGAAATGAGAGCTAAGCTTAGAAATAAAGTAGACAGAGAAAGTGAAGCGCGAGTGGCCGATAAGAAAGAGCTGCACGAGGTGAGCCGAAGGTCATCCAGTGCAGTGAGAAAAGAAATAAAAAGATGGATGAGAGAGAGAGAGAGAGAGAGAGAGAGAGAGAGAGAGAGAGAGAGAGAGAGAGAGAGAGAGAGAGAGAGAGAGAGAGAGAGAGAGAGAGAGAGAGAGAGAGAAAAAAATTACGGTTGTTAGAGTATGAGAACATCTCGGAAACATGAACACTCACGCTGAGTTCTTGTTCTTTAGATCACCCCAGAAGAGATATAAACCTTTTTCCTAGAAACAGAGTCCATATTATCTTTTAACTATGCAGTCCGGATTTAAGTCCGAGAAATACTAACACCACAACCTAAGACTATGTAAATTCACAGATTCATGACGGAGGACGTAGCGAGGAAGTGACCATCGACAGTAGTCGGTAGGTATGGCATACCAGAGAGTTGATAGTAAGACATTGACTATTCCGTCAAGTTCGGTGGGCGGAGTAAAGGCCTTTTAAACGATGGGTTGGCGGGGTTCGTGAGGGAGTAGGTTATTGGTGACGTAACAGAGAGAGGTATTGCCTCCTTTGCAGTCTGGTCTGCGACATCGTTGCCTGCAACACCTGCATGGCTCAAGCCAGTTCAACATCACTGAACAGTTGGCTCTATGAAAAGACAGTAGACGAACCTTGATATGCGTGGCTAGGAAGGTGCAGTCGGTAGGTTGAAGTGCTGCCTTTAAGTCTATGAATCACCACACAACTTGTCTTTAACGGCGCGTGACAGGGCCTGGAGATTGCCAGCCACCTCTTTCCTGAGTACTGGAAGATCAGCTAGGCAAGTGGAAGATCTCCGAACAGGTCACTGGATCCATCAGTGAAATATTGCACGTTTAGGAAACAGCATCCCTTCCCTGACAGCTTACATATGACAAGAGTGTGAAGAGGGCAGATCATGGAGGTGGGGTGTGTAATCAGGAAAATGCTGGTCTTACTGCAGGGTAAAGACATTTGGGCTGCACAGATATTAGCGGCCATTCTTGAATTACACCACTTTTCGATTAGTACGATCCAGAGCGAGGCCTGAGTATGCCGACATCCCATCTGCAGAGGAACCTCAGAACGTCCCTTCTTTGATCTTGTACTATTAGAATCAACAGCGTGAAGCCTGCGGCAAACATCCCCAATAAGCGCGACCAGCTCAGGTTGTTATTTGCCTTGCCTTTGATTTGTAGAGCAAGAAGCACGAGCAGAAGAGGGCCTGCGCTCAAATTCCTTTACAAGAAGATCGGCTTCCTCTTGAGGGTGTGGGAGTGGGAGAGGCAGGTTGTATTACCCTTGGAGACGGCCCGAATCTTACACCAGAGCATGGTGATGAAAATGTGGCTATCGAAGCGAGAACACCAAGGTAGACAGTGCTCTTCTTAAGCACGTTGTGCCATGCCTCGGTTCAGCCGCATAGCAGCACGCAGCAGACCCCTCGCCTCGGTGTTGTGGCGGCGATTAAGTTTTCGGGACACTGTGACTCGGTAGTTCACAGGGAGGGATCGTTGAGAGGAAGGTTAGATGGGTCGCCACACGCTATTACGAAAAAAATTCAAAGTGTTTGTGCTTTTGTACTAGATTGTGAAGATAAATTCAGAGAGAGAGAGAGAGAGAGAGAGAGAGAGAGAGAGAGAGAGAGAGAGAGAGAGAGAGAGAGAGAGAGAGAGAGAGAGAGAGAGAGAGAGAGAGAGAGAGAGAGAAATGAGTTGCTATACGCATTCGTGTCACTTTTTTATAGTATATTAGTGACTTCTTTTTGTAGTGCTGCGCACGTTTACACGCCAGTAAAATTCAGATCACCACAGTTCTTATTTCTAAAAAGCAGCTTTGAATGAGATAGGTGTTAGGGAATGAAGATAAGCTTTAGCCATGTTCAGGTTAAAGTTTTCCTCCATTCCCTACAAGGCTGTAAGGGAAGAAGCAGTTGATAAGTTCGCAAGGTGATTGGCCCCTTTGGGATGTTCGGTATTGAATGTGAAGACGCAAGGATACATAGCAGTACCGACCATTGATAAAGGCGAGACCCGACAGCGAGACCTGCAGTGCCGCCCATAAGAATTTTGTTTTTCCTTTGTTCCAGAAAGGATTAGTCTCACAAAAGATCCAGTATAAAAGTTAACAGGTTTACATGATGATATAAATTGCAAAATCAAAACTAATTGGCAAATAAAGAGAAAGCAATTGCATGTAAATCTGAGTTGCTGTCCTTCATTTTCCTCCCTTCTGCACATCTGCACTTCATTCCTTCACACATCTGCACTTGGATTCCGATTCATTAAGAATTCCTGAGTGATGACGTAACCGAGAGAGAGAGAGAGAGAGAGAGAGAGAGAGAGAGAGAGAGAGAGAGAGAGAGAGAGAGAGAGAGAGAGAGAGAGAGAGAGAGAGAGAGAGAGAGAGAGAGAGAGAGAATCAATATTATACTTTATAACACAAACCGTCACTTCATGGCTCATGAACTATGGCTTGCTTTCGCGTTGACTTTCTTTCGTATGAGGGTAATAAATAAATTCTGTAAAATATCATAATCACACTTTTAGCGTTTGCTTGAGCTTTGACAAGATGCCACCAACTTGCTGCACAAGACTTATCCATCATCCTGCCGAAACGATAATTACTCCCAGTGAGGTCTAAAGCACTGTTCAGGGGGTGCTGTGAACTTATCATTAAACCCAGCTGTGACCTCACTGAACGTTACCCTTTGTGTCTCACAACACAAGGGGGCAGTCACAGCCTGCCCTCTGAAGACAACTCTCTCCCTCCACACAAAACTACAAGCACCTAATAACACACACACCCTTCACTCAAAAATTTTAAAATCATGGCGACTCCTACACCAGCCTCGGAGTCCCCATCTGGGGAGGGGACCATAAATGTCCCCAGGTCGGACTGCCTTTCTGTCGACGACCCTAACTGTCTTGACACCCCCCTCAACTTTTTCTTCATTAACTTCTGCAACATTCCCGGTCTAAGATCTAATTTTCAATCTGTAGAACACCACCTCTCCTCTTCTAAACCTCATCTTCTTTTCCTCACTGAAACTCAGGTGTCTGAGGCAACTGACAGTAGCCCCTTTTCTGTTCCCTCCTACTTTCTCTATCCTCATTTTCGATCCAAAGGATGCTGCGTTTATGTGCGCAATGACTTAACTTGCTCTCGTGCCCACGCTCTTGAATCTTCCGAGTTTTCCACCATCTGCCTACGACTACAGAGTCATTCTCATACTAAATTTATCTGTGCTGTATATCTCTCTCCTAACTCCTCTGACTATAAGAAATTCTTTGACTACTTAACTTCCAAAGTGGAGCACATTCTGACCCTCTTCCCTTTTGCAGAGATCTCCATTCTTGGAGACTTCAATGTTCACCACCAGCTTTGGCTTTCCTCTCCCTTCACTGACCATCCTGGTGAACTAGCCTACAACTTTGCTATCCTCCATGACCTAGAGCAATTGGTGCAACACCCTACTCATATTCCTGACCGTCTTGGAGATACGCCCAACATTCTTGACCTTTTCCTGACTTCTAATCCTTCTGCTTATGCTGTCACCCTTTCTTTTCCGTTGGGCTCCTCCGATCACAATCTCATATCTTTATCTTGTCCTATCACTCCAATCCCTCCTCAGGATCCCCCTAAGCGAAGGTGCCTCTGGCGTTTTGCCTCTGCTAATTGGGGGGACCTAAGGAGGTATTTTGCTGATTTTCCTTGGAATGACTACTGCTTCCGTGTCAGAAACCCGTCTTTGTGTGCTGAGCGCATAACAAAGGTGATAGTGTCTGGCATGGAGGCGTACATTCCTCACTCTTTTTCTCGTCCTAAACCTTCTAAACCTTGGTTTAACACAGCTTGTTCTCGTGCTATACATGATAGAGAGGTGGCCCACAAAAAGTACTTAAGCCTTCCATCACCAGAATCTCATACACTTTATATTTCTGCCCGTAACCATGCCAAGTCTGTTCTCCAACTAGCCAAAAACTCCTTCATTAACAGAAAATGTCAAAAATTTTTTAAGATCTAACTCCCCTCGTGATTTCTGGCATCTAGCCAAAAATATCTCCAATAACTTTGCTTCTTCTTCTTTCCCTCCTCTACTCGTATTTCAACCAGATGGCACCACTGCTATCACATCTATTTCTAAAGGTGAACTCTTTGCTCAAACTTTTGCTTAAAACTCTACCTTGGACGATTCTGGGCTTGTTCCTCCCTCTCCTCCACCCTCTGACTACTTCATGCCACATATTAAAATTCTTCGCAATGATGTTTTCCATGCCCTCGCTGGCCTAAACCCTCGGAAGGCTTATGGACCTGATGGGGTCCCTCCTATTGTTCTCCGAAACTGTGCCTCCGTGCTTGCACCTTGCCTAGTCAAACTCTTTCAGCTCTGTCTGTCAACATCTACCTTTCCTTCTTGATGGAAGTTTGCCTACATTCAACCTGTTCCTAAAAAGGGTGACCGCTCTAATCCCTCAAACTACCGTCATATTGCTTTAATTTCCTGCTTATCTAAAGTTTTTGAATCTATCCTCAACAGGAAAATTCTTAAACATCTATCACTTCACAACCTTCTCTCTGATCGCCAGTATGGGTTCCGTCAAGGCCGCTCTACTGGTGATCTTCTGGCTTTCCTTACTGAGTCTTGGTCATCCTCTTTTAGAGACTTTCGTGAAACTTTTGCTGTTGCCTTGTACATATCAAAAGCCTTTGAATGAGTCTGGCACAAAGCTTTGATTTCCAAACGACACTCCTACGGTTTCTATCCTTCTCTCTGTAACTTCATCTGAAGTTTCCTTTCTGACCGTTCTATTGCTGCTGTGGTAGACGGTCACTGTTCTTCTCCTAAATCTATTAACAGTGGTGTTCCTCAGGGTTCTGTCCTGTCACCCACTCTCTTCTTATTATTCATTAATGATCTTCTAAACCAAACTTCTTGTCCTATCCACTCCTACGCTGATGATACCACCCTGCACTTTTCCACGTCTTTTCATAGACGTCCAACCCTTCAGGAGGTAAACATATCACGCAGGGAAGCCACAGAACGCCTGACTTCTGATCTTTCTAAAATTTCTGATTGGGGCAGAGCAAACTTGGTATTGTTCAATGCCTCAAAAACTCAATTCCTTCATCTATCAACTCGACACAACCTTCCAGACAACTATCCCCTCTTCTTCAATGACACTCAACTGTCCCCCTCTTCTACACTGAACATCCTCGGTCTGTTCTTTACTTATAATCTGAACTGGAAACTTCACATCTCATCTCTAGCTAAAACAGCTTCTATGAAGTGAGGTATTCTGAGACGTCTCTGCCAGTTTTTCTCACCCCCCCCAGCTGCTAACTCTGTACAAGGGCCTTATCCGTCCATGTATGGAGTATGCTTCACATGTCTGGGGGGATTCCACTCATACTGCTCTTCTTGACAGGGTGAAATCAAAAGCTTTTCGTCTCATCAACTCCTCTCCTCTAACTGACTGTTTTCAGCCCCTCTCTCACCGCCGCAATGTTGCATATCTAGTTGTTTTCTACCGCTATCTTCATGTCAACTGCTCTTCTGATCTTGCTAACTGCATGCCTCCCCTCCTTCCGCGGCCTCGCTGCACAAGACTTTCTTCTTTCTCTCACCCCTATTCTGTCCACCTCTCTAACGCAAGAGTTAACCAGTATTTTCAATCATTCATCCCGTTCTCTGGTAAACTCTGGAACTCCCTGCCTGCTTCTGTATTTCCACCTTCCTATGACTTGAATTCCTTCAAGAGGGAGGTTTCAAGACACACTTATCCACCAATTTTTGACCACTGCTTTGACCCTTTTATGGGACTGGCATTTCAGTGGGCATTTTTTTTTATTAGATTTTTGTTGCCCTTGGCCAATATCCTTCCTACATAAAAAGAAAAAAAAAATCATACTAATATAAAACTATACGAATTTTCGCCCTTCTACGATCATAATTCTTTGAAGTGGCTAGTATCAAGACGCTTCCAAAGCTACATTAACTGGCATTCAGAACTGGGAGTAGCAATTCAAGCTGGCTGATTGATATTTTTTTGTAGATCTTTGCAAGTTCTTTCATGCTTGCTAAATCCTTTGTTTTATGAAACACAATACTACTAAAAGGAATTTTTATGCATAAAGAATTAAAACGTCAGTCCATGTAGACTGAGTTTGCTTACCGAGAATTCAGTAGTATTAGTCATAGCCAGAAACAGGTGTAAGACTATACGTTTCGTTTCTAACTTATACATAATTATAATTTTCGATGATGTTTCTGGAATTTCTGTAACATTTAAGATTATGTTCTCTCCATCCGAGATAAATGAATTTCAAATGTTGTTATGAAAACTAATTAAACATCTTCACTCTATCACTTTAATTACGTAAGCATTATAATCAAAGACAAAAAATCTTAATGTGCATACAGGCTAACTCTAGATTCAAATGGTTTAAAAAAATTACAGCTTCTTTAATTTACATTGTTCCGCCACGCATAGATATAGTATCTCAATTAAATATAAAACTTCGGTGACAAATATAATATTCATCACTCATAAGGCCCATATTCTTTTACCAAAGTACTCACAGTCAAGACATAATTGGTTGTCACTTTGTAACTGTATAAAATCATAGTTTGTCTTTGCAGTGTGTGCAGATCAGGTAAAAGATGTTGTAACTCTGAGAAACATTCGTAACCTAGTCTGGAGGAATGATCTGATATGTTTGGGTAGTGTATGTTCAGGGTGCGGGGTGATTGCTGTGATGATTGTGTACAAGTGTATGCTTGGAGATCCTTCTATGACATCTTTTGTGTTTGTTGTGTCCTGTTGCGCTGCAGTGATTCTTTCTTTACTATGACTTTAATCGCTAATTTACTCATCAGTACTTTAGCAGTAGCTGCAGGGAGTTTCACTGCATTTTTGGCGATGGCGTCGGTATCCCCGTTGCCTTGTACTCCTGCGTGACTTGAGATCCGGTTTAAGTGTGTGTCTGTCTTGTAGCAGTATTCATGTGGATGGAAGTGTTTATGTGTATGTTGTCGTGTGGCGAATGTTGTTGGAGGCAATGCAAGGAACTCAAGACATCTGTGGATAACCATGTTTCCACGCCGTGTCTCTGTATGAGATAAGGCCTGTTTGATGGGTACTAGCTCCGCCTGTAAGGAGAAAGAGCAATCAGGCAGGTGGAAGTGGGCCGACTCAGTCTTGTTGGTGAAAACAGTTGCTGTTCTTTTTGTTGGTGGGATCTGCTGACCCGTCTTTGTAGTACACATCAGTACCCTCTTTTGGTGCTACCAATAGGGATTGTTGAGCTTCTTCAGATACTTGTTCATTGCTGAGTCTGGATTTTTTTGTTGGTATTTTTTTTTTCTGTTGTTATTTTTCACGGCTTATCCTGCCATGGTCGTGGCATGACGCGTTCATGTTATGAAAGGTCAGAGTTATGGTAAAGGAAGGCACCTTGATCGTCTAGCGAAAGGATGCAACGTACTGCCTTTCTGGCTCACTTTTTAGCTTGAAATAAGTTGGGATCCTGTCGCAAGGTCTGCTTGAATTTTTGAAGTAGCGCTGTATTATGGGGATTGGTTGTATAGTTGTAAAGAAGAAGTTGAGTCTTATGTACGAGTATGCTAAGCAGTCTGTATTCAGTGTGTAAGGCCGAGATTTTTATCA
Source organism: Scylla paramamosain (assembly GCF_035594125.1). Classification (NCBI taxonomy): domain Eukaryota; kingdom Metazoa; phylum Arthropoda; class Malacostraca; order Decapoda; family Portunidae; genus Scylla; species Scylla paramamosain. Next base: position 8,585,791 of record NC_087158.1, on the reverse strand, counting down.
AACTTGGTGCTCAAACGATATATATACATTCATATATATATATATATATATATATATATATATATATATATATATATATATATATATATATATATATATATATATATATATATATATATATATATATATATATATATATATATATATATATATATATATATTTTGAGTGTCTATTTGTGAATATTTTGCTATGGAGAGCACGTAGGCTTCGTAATCCAAGAAGAATCTACTGGCTTACATGTAAAAAACCGAAAGTAATTTTGTATTTGCTCCCTCTTCCAAGCTGGTTGACTCAGTGCGCCAGACAGTTGAATTTTAACGCTTTGTCTACCCATATGCCGAGGTGCTGATGATTTTGCACCTATTGCAGTGAATTTTCATGGAGATGGAGGGGTGGTTCTGGTGCTCTACTTCCGAAAAGAATTTATCAGTCACAATCATAGAACAATGTAGGAAAGCATATTACGAGCGTGGACATGCTGGCACTGCAAGATATACGGAGGGAGGCGGATAACAGAGCTGCAGGTTCTGTGGGGAGTGAAGGAGGCCATTGAACACCTGAAAACGGAGTGTGACAGGTAAATTTATGAGGATCAGAAAAACTAACTTGTGACAGCAGAAATAGCCATCATTGGGGAGGATGAATGACATAGGAGGATAGATCTTTTCGTTCATTTGAAAATTTTTCACGACCAAGCTTTATTTCCATACTGTGCTAATCCATCAGTTTAGCACAGTATGGAGAAAAAACTAGGTCAGGAAAAAAAAAAATGTATGAAAAAATCTTTAATAGTTAGAAAAAAGGACCTAGGAAGCAGTGTAATAGTGAAAAAAATAGACGGCAAGAAAGAAGAGGAAAAGAAGTGGACGATCTACGTACGCACCGTTGCAAAGCGAAACAGGCTGCAAGAACAAGGGCTGCGACAGAGGACGACTTACACTAGAACATAAGAATAAAAGAAATAAGGGAATCTGCAAGAAGCCATTAGGATTACACGTGGCAGTCCCTGTATGAAATATACCTACCTATTTCCATCCATAAATCCGTTTAATCTTCTCTTAAAGCTCCCTAATGTCTTAGCACTAACAACTTGATTACTGAGTCCACTCAGTACTACCACTCTATTTGAGAACCAATTTCTTCCTAACTTTTTTTTTAAACCTAAACTTTTTAAGCCTGAACCCGTTATTTCTTGTTCTGTCTTGGTTACTGATTCTAAGAATTTTGCTTACGTTCCCCTTGTTATAATAACCCTTATACCACTTCTATCAGATCCCCTCTTAACCTACGTCTCTCTAAAGAATGTAGATTTAACAGCTTCAGTCTCGCCTCGTAAGGAATACTCCTCATCCCCTGTATTCTTTTAGTCATTCTCCTTTGTACTAATTCTAATAGACCTATATCTTTCCTGTAATGTGGGGACCAGAACTGCACAACGTAGTCTAGATGAGGTCTGATCAGCGCCAAATATAACTTTAATATTACTTCGGGCCTTCTACTTTTAACACTCCTAAAAATTTATCCTAATACCCTATTTGCCCTGTTTCTGGCATCTATGCATTGTTTTCCTGGACGGAGTTGAGCGCTAAGTATAACTCCTAAATCTTTTTCGTACCCTAAACCTACCAGAGTTTCGTTGTTTATTGTGTACCTATTGTGTGGGTTTCCTCTACCTACGCTAAGTACCTTGCATTTCTTGATATTAAATTGCATTTGCTATCACTCCGTTCATTCGTTCATCCTATCTAAATCTGCCTGCAGGGCGATGGCATCCGATTCTGACCTAATTAATCTACCTATCTTCGTGTCTTCAGCAAATTTACTAACATCACTACTAATTCCACTATCCAAGTCATTGATATATATTAAAAACAACAATAGCCCTAATGCTGATCCATGTGGCACCCCACTAATTACATGACCTCGTATGGTCTGCTTCCTCCCTGTTAGTAAGAATTAAATCTAGAATATTGTTCCGCCTTGTGGGTTCTATGACTACCTATTTAAAAAAAAAGTATCCTGAATTACCTTAAGAAATTCCTCTGCCTCCCTGTTACCCACTATCAGGCTCCAGTCGATATTCCTAAAATCAAAATCTCCTACCACATATACCTGACGGTACCTTCCTGCTTTATTTATTTCCTGCCATAGTGAGGTGTTAATTTTCTTTGTACTGTTCGGTGACCTGTACACTAATCCCAATACTACTGACTGTGATTCTTCCTTAACATCTACCCATATCGACTCTGTTATGCTGTTTTAATTCTACTGTTAATACAACACTATAATGTGTCCCTAACGTATAGCGCGACGCCTCCTCCTCTCCCGTTTTTCCTGTCTTTATAGAATAGTATATAACTATCTATCTTAACCTCTGGATTAAATACTTTTCCTGATATACTAGCTAGGTTTCTGTTAAATCAATGATATAAAGGCTCTCTACACACGCCATTCCTCTAAACAAGTCTATTTTATTCAGAATACTTCTATAATTCGTGCAGTAAACACTTATTAAGCTATTCCTCGCCTTTTCTGGGCTAGTTACCTTCCTAGATTGATCTAATTTGTCCTTCATTTCGTCCTCCCAAGTCTTTCCTGACTAACGAAAAACCGCTGGAGTGCAGTTACCTCCCGCTCGCTCCCGTTTCCACTACGCGTGGGAGAGAAGAACCATCGGCTCTTTATTGTTCGTTTTTCAAGCTATGCTGGTACGCTAAAGCAAATTTTGCTCGATATTTATGCTCGTCCGAGTTAGTCATAAATCAAGGTATGTAATATATATATATATATATATATATATATATATATATATATATATATATATATATATATATATATATATATATATATATATATATATATATATAGAGAGAGAGAGAGAGAGAGAGAGAGAGAGAGAGAGAGAGAGAGAGAGAGAGTGAGAGAGAGAGAGAGATACACATATAATGCACACACACCCGCACACTAGTATATATGAATATTATATATAATATGGCTTAATGAATAAGAATTTTTTTTTCATTGTATTTCCAGTGAATATAAACAAAACAATGTCAATAACAATTCGTGAGTTTGAATTATGGAAACATCAATATAGCGCTGGAGCACACACA
>NC_087158.1:7165928-7293117 GCF_035594125.1 Scylla paramamosain | reverse complement strand
TTTGAGCTTATTATGTACAAAATCGCCTGTCATCAAACAAATCACCCTGCATATGGAAATAAAAAGGACATTACGAGAAATGTTTGTTGTGTTTTTTTTTTTTATTACTTTCTTAAGTACCAAATCAGTACTTCAATAGTGCTCTGAAGAAAAAGAACAAACTTACCAAAAACGGGTAATTTTTTACATTGATAATTACCAAAACGCCAACATGCATGTAAAGCAACCTATATGAAGAAACGAAACGAAATCACTAGAAACTTGTCTTTTGTTATTTTTTGCGCGTGTTAGGCACCAAATCAGTAAGAAGCAACGAAATCCCCCCATAGGGGAATACAAAACAACTTTACTAAAACGTGTCTTTAGAGTGTTTTTTTTTTTAGGTTCTTACGAACTAAAATGTCAAAATACATGCAAACACCCTGTTATGTACCAAAGCACCAAAAACAGCCTATATGAGGAAACGAAAGGATATGACAAAAAACGTGTATTATGAGTTTTTTTTTTTTTTTTTTAGCTTCTCAGGTACCAAAACGCAAAAATCGAGAAAGAAAAAAACATTACCAAAATCGTGTAATTTGAATGTTTTTCACATTATCAGGTAGCAAAACACTATAATGCTTGCTCGCTATACGAGAAAATTAAACAACAATGTAAGAAATGTGTTTTTATGTGTTTTTCAGCGTGTTAGGCACGAAAACGCTAAATAGCATGGAAAACACCTTATATAGAAATGCAAAATAATATGCATGTCTTTTAAGTGTTTTAAACTTTTTACGTTCCAAAACGCTAAAACACGTGCAACGAACACGGATAATCTTACCAAACATAAAAAAAAAAATTACCAAAAAGGTGTATTTTTGGTAAGGTAAACCGCCTGAATGAAAATTAAATATATTCTATATCTCTTGATAGAGAAACAGAACATCACCAAAAACGTGCTTTTGAGTGTTTTTTTTTTTCCTTTTTATGTACCAAAACGTCAAAATACATACGAAGCATCCTATATGGGGAAATGGAAAGACGTTTGGAGAAACAAGTTTTATTTGTGTTTCTGAGCTTCCTAAGTAAGCTTCCTAAGTACCAAAAACGCTAAAAAGGATGAATAGCACCCTATATAGAGAAAAAGAACAACATTACCTAAAATCTTTATTTTGAGCGTTTTTCACATTATGTAGCAAAACATCATAATGCATGCAGATCCCTATATGAAGAAGCAAAACGATATTACAGGAAACGTGTCTTTTGAGTGTTTACTTGAGTGTTAGGAATCAAAATGCTAAAAAGCATTGAAAGCACCCTATTTGGCAATATAAAATAACATTACCAAGAAAGTATCTTTAGAGTGTTTTTCACCTTCTTACATCCGAAATCGCAGAAAAACGTGCAAAACAATCTTTACGGAGAAACAAATTAACATTACCAAAAACTTGTATTTTGATTGTTTTTGTGCTTGTTAAGTATAAAAGTGCCAAATTACACGCAAAGCATCCTACATGGAGAAAAGAAAGGACATTACGAGAAAAGTGTATTATGAGAGATTTTGAGCTTTTTAGGTACCCAGACTCAAAAACACATGATTAGAACTTTATATGGAAAAATAACTCAACCGAAAACTTTTACTTTTTTTTCATATTGTTAAGTACCAAAAGACAGAATGCATTGGAAGCCCCCTTTATCGGGAAACGAAACGACATTATCATCAACGTGCCTTTTGATGTTTTTCAACGTGTTAGACACTAAAACGCTGAAAAGCATGGAAAGCGCTCCATAAAGGAATACAAAATAACATTACTAAAAACGTTTTTTAAAGGTTCTTATGTACAGAAACGCTAAAACTCAAGCAAAACACCCTTTATAGAGAAGCGAAATAAATATTTCGTTGATAAATTACATTCAGGACAGTTAGGGAATATCCCTTACAGAAGAATAAGATCGCAGAAGAATGATCCTAAATTGATGACAGAGGTTAAAACATTACATAGGGCGAAAGAGAAGTATATATGAGATTAAAGACAGGGGAAGTGGTTTTAAGTCCATAATATAATGAATTAGAAAAGTCAGGAGTTTAACAAGGAAAGCTAAAAATAGTTATGAATTAAAGGTAGCCAGCCAAGCGAAGATGGACCCCAAGGGATTTTATCAGGCATATAAGACGAAGAATAGAGAAACAATAGTTCCTTAAAGACAGCAGAATGGGACCTGCTTAGTTGTTGGGAGGAGATTAGTAAAATTGTGAACGAGTATTTTTTAACTGTCTTTGCCCAGGAAAACATGCAGGATTTGCCGAATAGTGACAAGATATTTAGAGCAGAAGATAATGAGAAGCTGACAGATATTACCATAACTAAAGAGATAGTGGAACAGGAGATAGATAAGCTGAACAGTTCAAGTCATCAGGACCAAATGAAATATATTCCACAGTATTTAAGAATTGAGAAAAGGTTATAAGTAATCTGGATAAGGTCATGGCCAAGCGGCAGGCGACAGAGTGTTGTAATAAACGGCTCTAAATCCGAGTGGGGTCAAGTAATTATTAGGGTGACAAAGGGATTATTAGTATTAGGGCTGATGTTGTTTGTATTATATGTCAATGACTTGGATAGTGGAATTAGTAGTGTTGTTAGTAAATTTGCGTATGACACGAGAATATGTAGATTAATTAGGTCAGAATCGCATACCATCGCCTTGCAGGCAAATTTGGATAGGATGAACGAATGGACAGACAGATGGCAAATGCATTTTAATAACAAATGCAAAGCACTTAGCGTAAGTAGAAGAAACCCACACAGTAGTTACACAATGAACAACCAAGTTCTGGTAGGTTCAGGGTAAGAAAAAGATTTGAGATTTAAAGTTAGCTCTGAACTCCGTCTAAGAAAGCAATGCAAAGAGGCCAGAAACATAGCAAATAGTGTATTATGATTAATTTTCAGGAATGCTTAAAGTAGAACACCCGAAGTAATATTAAAGTTACATTTGGCGCTAGTCAGACTTCATCTAGACTACGCTGTCCAATTCTGGTCACCACATCACAGGAAGGATAAAGGTCTATTAGAATCAGTACAAAGGAGAATGACTAAAAGGATACAGGGGATGAGGAGTATTCCTTACGAAGCGAGATTCAAGCTGTTAAATTTACATTATTTAGAGAGACGTAGGTTAAGAGTTTGAGCTGATAGAAGTCTTTAAGTAGTACATGGGTTATAACAAGGGGAACATAAAGAAAATTCTTAGAATCTGTAACCATGATAGAACAAGAAAAACGGGTTCAAGCATGAAAACTTGATGTTCAAAAAGGAGACAGGAAGGAATTGGTTCTCAAATAGAGTAGTACATGATTGGAACGGACGTATTAATCAAGTTGTTAGTGCTGAGGCATTTGGGAACTGTAAGAAAAAATTACACATTTATGGATGGGGATGATAAGTGGAAATAGGTAGGCATATTTCATACAAGTACTGCCACGTGTAGGCCTGATGCCTTCTTGTAGATTTACTTATTTCTTATGTTCTTATTACCAAAAGCGTGTATTTTCAGTGTTTTTTAAGCTATTACGTGAAAAAAAAAATGCCAAAATGCATGCAAAGCACCCCATATGAGGAAAAAAAGGGACATTACGAGAAACGTGCTTTATGAGAGTTTTTGAGATTCTTGGATACCAAAACGCTAAAACTCATGAATAACACTCTTAATTGAGAAACAGTACAACCTTACCAAATGCGTATATTTTGAGTGTTTTTCACATTCTTGGTTACCAAAACCCCAAATTTCATGCGAAAATAGCTTTATATGGGGAAAAAAAATGACATTACCATAAAAGTGTCTTTTGAGTGTTTTTGAGCTTGTTAGGCAATAAAGCACTAAAAAGAAGGGCAATCACATTATATGTAAATAAAACCAACTTTTACCAAGAACTTGCCTTTAATTGTTTTTGAGCTCCTTATATACCAAAACGCTAAAACGTATATAAAACATCCTTTATGGAGAAACAGAAAAAAACAACCAAAAACATGTATTTTGAGTGTTTTTTGATCATGTTACCTATAAAAACGCTTAAATACATGCAAAGAACCGTATGTTTGGGAAATGAAAGGACATTACGAGAAACGCGTATTATGAGTGTTTTTAAGTTCCTTAAGTACCAAAAAGCTAAAACCCACAAATAACACTCTTTATAGAGGAAAAATAAATAAATAAAAAATAGTAATTTTTTTTATTAATTTTCAGAGGTACGAAGGTGCCAAAATTCTGGCAAAATTCAGGGAAATTATGTGAAAAAAGAACATCATGAAAAAAGTTAATTTTAGCTTTTTTTTCGGACTGTTATGTAGCAAACCCTAAAGTGCATTCAAAGCCACCTATATGAAGAAATTAAATGACTTTAACAGAAACCTGTCTTTTGAGTGTTTTTCAGCATGTTAGGCACCAAAACGATAAATAATATGGAAGTATCTCTATATGGGAATCCAAAACAAAATTACTGAAAACATGTTTTTTTTTCAGTGTTTTACGTAGAAAAACGCTAAAACGGATGCAAACCAACCAATATGAAGAAATAGAATAACATTACCAAAAAGGTATATTTTGAGTGTTTTTGAGCTTGTTGCCTACAAAAAAAAAAACGCGAAAATGGATGGAAAGCACTGTATATTGGGAAAGAAAAGGACATTACGAGAAACGTGTATAATGAGTGTTTTATAGTTTCACAAGAACCACAAGGCAAAACACACAAAAACTCGTGTATATGGAGAAGTTTCTTAGATACCAAAATGCTGAAACTCATGAATAACACTCTTGATTGAGAAACAGAACAACCTTACCAAATGCGTGTATTTTGAGTGCTTTTAGCTTTTTCTTAGTTACCAAAACCCCAAATTGCATGCGAAACTAGCTTTATGTGGGAAAAAAATGACATTACCAGAAAAGTGTCTTTTGAGTGTTTTTGATCGTGATAGGTAATAAAGCAATAAAAAGCTGGGCAATCACATTACATGGAAATAAAACCAACTTTTACCGAGAACTTGCCTTTAAGTGTTTTAAAGCTCCTCACATACCAAAACGCTAAAACGCATACAAAACGCCCTTTATTGAGAAACAGGAAAACTTTACCAAAAACATGTGCTTTGAGTGTTTTCAGCTTGTTGTATTTAAAATTTTCAAAATATATGTAAAGGACCCTATTTCGGGTAACGAAACGACATTTCCGGAAACATATTGTTTTATCACTTTTAAGCATAGCAGACATCTAACGCTAGAAAAAATAATATGGAAAATACTCTATATAGGAAAACAAAACAACTTCATGAAAAAATTTTTTGTGTGTTTTGAGCTTATTACGTACCGAAACTCTAAAATGCGTCGAAACCACCCATTATTAAAGAAACAGAAGAACTTTAGTAAAAAGGTGTGTTTTGATTTTTTTTTTCTTGAGCTTATTAGGTAATAAAACGCCAAAATTCATGCAAAATACCTTATATAGGGAAACGAAACGATATTAATATTCCCATGTCAGGTACCAAAACGAGAAAATGCATACAAAGAACCCTAAATGAAGAAACAGAACAACACTACCAATATCTTGTGTTATGAAAATTTTGGAGCTTTTTAGGTACTAAAACTAGAAAGTGCAAGCAAAGCACCCTATATAGGGAAAAAAAATTAAATTTTTTTTTTCTATTTCTTATGTACAAACACGTTAAAACACATACAAAATAACGTGTAATTAAGAAACAGGACAACATTGCCAAAAACGTGTATTTTGAATGTTTTTGAGCTTCATAAGTACCAAAATGCCAAAATACATGCAAAGAACCCTCGTTGCAGTAACGGAACGATATTACCAGAAAATTGTCATATGGGTTGTTTTGGGGTATATTAAGCACCATATCGCTGAAAAAAAAACATTTTTTTTTTTTTAGTTTCTTCCGTACCAAAACACTCAAACGCGTGGAAAATAACTTTTTATGGAGAAACAACATTTGTATTGAATGTTTTTCAGCTTTTTTAGATCGCAAAACACCAAAATCCATGCATATTACCCGATATTAGGAAACGAAACGATATTAACAGAGAAGTGCATTATGAGATTTTGTCCAAAACTCAAAAATATATGAATAACACTCTATATAAAGAAACAGAACAATGTTACGAAAAACGTGTATTACAAGTTTTTTTTTCGCAATGTTAGATAATAAAACTCCAAAATGCATACAAATCACCCTATCGAAGAAACAGAACATTACCAAACACGTGTATTATGAGTGTTTTTCCCTGTGTTAGGTACTAAAACGCCAAAATGCATACAAAGTAGCCAATATGAAGAAACAACAAATTTATTAGAAAAAAAAAAATATGATGAGTGTTTTTGTGCTTGTTAGGTACCAAAACGCCTGAAGTGCATGCAAAGCACGCTGTATAGGAAAAATAAAGAACATTCTTTTGATTGTTTTTTTTTTCTGCTTACGTACTAAAACGTTAAAATGCATGCAAAACGCCATTCATGGGCAAGTAGAACAACATTACGAACTTGTGTGTTTTAAGCGTTTTCCATCTTGTTAGGTACAAAGACGACAAAATGCATGCAAAATATCCTATTTAGGGTAATAAAACGATTTTACCAGAAACGTGTCATTTGGGTGTTTTTTTTTTTTACATCAAAACGCTGTTAAGAATGGAAAACACTATACATGGGAAAATAAAACATTATCAAAAAACGTGTCTTTTGCGTGTTTTTGAGCTTATTACGTACCAAATCGCTAAAACGCTCCAAAACAATCTTTATGGAGGAACAGAACATTACCAAACACGGGTGTTTTGAGTGTTTTTGAGCTTGAAAGGTACCAAAACGCAAAAATGCATGCAAATTACCGATATTTTGAAATAAAACGATATTAACAGAAAAGTCTATTAAGAGTGTTTTTTTGAGCTTGTTATTTACCAAAACGATAATGTGCATGCAAAGCACTCTATTTGAGAGAAGCAAACAACATTGCAAAAAAAAACTTGTCTTTTAACAACGCGTGCAAAACACCTCTTATTGAGAAACCTAACAACATTACTGAAAACGTGAGTGTTTAATATTTTCCAACTGGTTAGATACTAGAACGATATTAACAGAAAACGTGCCATTTGGATGTTTTTGAGCATATTAAGCACCAAAACTCTAAAACACATGAAAAATACTTTACATGGGAAGACAAAGTAATATTATCATCGTGTGTATTTTGAGGGTTTATTTTCTTATGTACCAAAACGCTAAAACGCGCGAATATTTGTATATATGGAGAAACAGAATAACATTACTAAAAACCTACTGTGAGTGTTTTTCTTTGTGTTTAGGTACCAAAACTCCAAAATACATACAAAGCACTCATACAGATTGCTTTGTATGCATTTTGGATACAAAAACGTGTGTTATGTTTTTTTTTTCTTAAGCTCGTAACATACCAAAAAGTTCAAACATGCAAAACGCTCTTTATGGAGAAACAGAACAACGTTGCCAAAAACGTGTTTTTTTTTTTTTTTCCAGCATGCTGAGTACCAAAATAACAAAACACATGCAAAGCATGTGTTTTTGTTTTGTGTATTTGAGTTAACGAAACGGCATTCCCAGAGATGTGTCATTTCTGTGTTTTTTTTAGCATATTAGCCACAAAAAAAAACTATAAAAACATTGAAAACACTCTATATGGGAAAATAAAACATTATCAAAAACACGTCTTTTGAGTGTTTTTGAGCTTCTTCCGTACCAAAAAACAGTGTAACACTGTTTATAGAGAAACAGAACAACATTACCAAAAAATGTGTTTCTTCATTGTTTTTGAGCTTGTAAGGTAACAAAACACCAAAGTCCATGATAATCACCCGATATGGGGAAACGAAACGATATTAACAGAAACGTGTGTTATAATTGTTTTTTAACTTCTTCTGTACCAAAACGCTAAAAACATGTCAATATCATTATATTGAGAAACAGAACAGCATCATCAAAAACTTGTATTGTGAGTGCTTTTCTCAATGTTAGGTACCAAAATGCTAAAATGCATATAAAACACCCTATAAGAAGAAACAGAATGATATTACAAAAACCTGTATTATAAGTGTTTCTACCAAAACGCTGAAGTACATGCAAACTCCCAATAAGGCAAAAACAAATAACAGTAACAAAAACGTGGCTTTTGAACGTTTTTCAGCTTTTTAGTACCAAAACGCGGAAACGCATACAAAACGTTGTTCATGGAGAAACAAGTACATAACCGAGAATTTGTCTTTTCTTTGTTTTCCAACTTGTTGGGTACCAAAACGTGAAAATGCATGCAAAGTACCCTATTTGGGTAGCGAATCGACATCACCAGAAACGTGTAATTTGTGTGATTTGAGCATATTAGGCACGTAAACGCTAGAAAGCAGAGGGAAACAAAGCAACATTATCAGCAACGTCTCTTTTAAGAAATCTTAAGCTTCTTACGTACCAAAACGCTGAAACATATGTAAAACACCCTTTAAGGTGAAACAAAACTATATTAAGAAAAAGTGTGTTTTGAGTGTTTTTGAGCTATTTAGGTAACAAACGCCAAAATGCATCCAAAGTATCCGTTACTGGGAAACGAAACGATATTAACAGAAACGTGTGTTATAAGTGTTTTTCAACATTATTGATACCAAAACACTAAATTACGTGAATCGCTCTCTATATGGAAAAATAGAACAACATTACCAAAAACGTGTATTATGAGTGTTTTTGTCATGTTACGTACTAAAACGTCAAATGCAGACAAGCACCCTATATGACAAAAAAAAAAAAAAAAGATTACTAAAATGGTGTATTATGAGTGTTATTAAGATTGTTAGGTACCAAAACGCCAAAATGCACGCAAATTACCCTATATGTGAATAGCAAACAACAATACTAAAAGCATCTTTTCAGTAGTTCCAGCTTATTATGTAACAACCCTCCAAAATATATACAAATCACCCTATCCGGGGTTAGAACACGACATTCCCAGAAACGTGTCAAAAGGGTGTTTTTTGAGGATATTATGCACCAAACGGTAAAAAGGAAGAAAAACATTCACTATAAAATATCAAAACTGTGGATTTTGTGTTTTTTTTTTTAAGCTTCTTACGTACCAAAACGCTAAAACACGTGTTAAATACCCTTTAGAGAGAAAATGAACAACATTACCAAAAAACGTATGATTTGTGTGTTTTCCAGATTGTTAGGTTTAGGTATTAAAATGCCAAAATGAATGATTTGATATATCTGAAGGAAACGATATTAACAGAAACGTGTATTATGAGCGTTTTTTTTAGCTTCTTATGTACCAAAACGCTAAAACACATGAATAGGAATTTATAAGGAGAAACAAAACAACATTATATATATATATATATATATATATATATATATATATATATATATATATATATATATATATATATATATATATATATATATATATATATATATATATATATAATAAAAAACCCATTTATCATGGGTGATTTTCTCTATGTTAAGTGCTAAAACGCCAAAATGCATACAAAACACCCTACATAAAGAAATCAGAACATTATCTAAAACGTGTATTATAAGTGTTTTGAGCTTGTTATTTACCAAAACGCTAAAAGTGCATACAAAAAATCCTTCATGGAGAAAGAAAAAAAAATTGCAAAAAAGACCATATTGAGTGTTGTTGAGCTTCTTAGCTATCAAAACTGCAAAATGAATTAAATCACCATTTTATTAGCCGAACGAGATTAAAAAAAAAAAAAAAACGGCTCTTTTTGAGTGTTTTTGAATATCTTATGTACTAAAACGCTCTATATTGGAAAAAGCAAACAACATAACCAAACACATGTATTTTTAGTGTTTTCCAGCTTCTTACGGACCCTTTATAGAGAAACAGAAAAAAAAAAAACATTGCATAAATTGTGTTTATTGAGTGTTTTGAGCTTCTTATCTACCAAAACTGCAAAATGCATGCAAAAGTGTGTTTTGAGTGTTTTTGAGCTATTTAGGTAACAAACGCCAAAATGCATCCAAAGTATCCGTTACTGGAGCGACATTACCAGAAAGATATTTTTTTGAGTGTTTTTGAGCTTCTTATGTATCAAAACGCTAAAGCGCGTGGAAAACACGTTTTATGGGGATACATTACAAAAAAAAAGTGTGATTTGAGCGACTTCCAACTTGTTAGGAACCAAAACGTGAAATTCAATGAAAATATCATGATATTGGATAAAAAAAAAAATTGAAAGAGTATTATGAGTATTTTCAGCTTCGTAGGTTAAAAAAAAACGCTAAAAAACGTCAATAGCACACTATATCTAGAAACAGAACAACATTACTAAAAACGTGTTTTATATGTTTTTGAGCTTCTTAGGTTCTAAATCACCAAAGTGCATGCAAAGCACCCTGTATGGAAAAAAAAAAAAAAAAAATATATATATATATATATATATATATATATATATATATATATATATATATATATATATATATATATATATATATATATATATATATATATATATATATATTAAAAAATGTGTCGAGTGTTTTTCAGCTTACGTACTAAAACGGTAAAACGCATGGAAAACACTGTTTGTGGAGAAAAAAAATACCAACAATGTGTATTATCAGCGTAATAAGTAGTAAAACGCCAAAATGCATGCAGAGCGCCCTATATGAAGTAACGAAACGACATTTCCAAAAACGTGTCATTTAGGTGTTTTATTTTTTAGGGTATCAGGCACCAAAACGCTAAAAAAAAAAAAAAACATGGAAAATACCCTATATAGGAAAACGAAACAACTTCAACAAAAACGTGTCCTTTGTGTGCTCTTGAGCTTCTTACGTACCAAAACGATAACAATTTATGAAAAGAAAAACAGAACAATATTAGCAAAAAACGTGTGTTTGAGTGTTTTTGAGCTTGTTAGATAACTAATCGCCAAAATGCATGCAAAGTTTCAGATATGGGGAAAAGAAAAGATATTAACGCAGTTTTTCAGCTTCTTATGTAACGAAACACTAAAACACGTAAATAACATTCCATATGAAGAAACAGAACATCATTACGAAAAACGTGTATTATGGGTGCTTTTCCCCATGTTAGGGACCAAAACGCCAAAATACATATAAAGCACCCTATGTGAAGAAACAGAACGACATGATCACAAACATGTATTATGAATATTTTTGAGTTTGTTAGTTATCAAAACGCCAAAGTACATGCAAAGCATCCTATAGAAGAAGAGAGAGAGAGAAAAAAAAAAAAAAAAACATTACCAAAAACATATCTTTTGAGTGTTTTTCAGCTTCGTACGCACCGAAACTCTAAAAGTGATGCAAAACGCACTTTACTGAGAAATAGAACATTAACAAAAACGTGTGTTCTAAGTGTTTTTAAGTTAGTTAGGTACCAAAACGACAGAAAGCATGTAGAATACCTTGTCTGGAGTAACTAAAATATTGTACCTGCAACGTGCCATTTGGGAATTTTCGAGCAAATTAGGCAACAAAAAGCTAAAAAGCATGGAAATAGCTTTATATGAGAAAAGAAAACAACATTGTCAAAAACGTTTCTTTTTAGTGTTTTTGAGCGTACAAAACGCTAAAATGTGAGCAAAGAAACATTTATGGGAAACTTTAGCAAACAATTCTTATTTCAGTGTCTTTTAACTTGTTAGGTACTAGACCCCATATTGCATGCAAAGAACTCTATTTAAGGAAACGAAACGATATTAACAGAAACGTGTATTATGAGTGTTTTTATTTTTATTTTTTTATGTACCAAAACGCTAAAACACGTGAATATTACTGTATATGAGAGAGAGAGAAAAAAAAAACCATTAACAAAATCAGTAGCAAAACCACCAGAAACTTGTCATTTAGGTGTTTTGAGCATATTAGGCAGCAAAACGCTAAAAAGGCAAGGAAAACACCCTATATGGGAAAACAAGATAACATTAACAAAATCGAGTGTTTTTGAGCTTCTTACGTACCAAAACGATAAAAGGCGTCCAAAACAATATTAGCAAAAACGTATGTTCTGAAATTTTTTTTTAGCTTGTTAGGTAACAAAACTCCAAAATTTATGCAAATTACCCTATATAGGTAAAATAAACGATATTAACATAAAGGTGTATTATGTCTTTTTCAGCTTCATAGATACCAAAAGTCTAAAACACGTGAATAATACTATATTTGCAGAAACAAAACAACATTACCAAAAGCGTACTTCATGAGTTTTTTTTTCCCCCATGATAGGTATCAAAACGCCTAAAAGCATAGTGAACACCATACATAAAAAAAAAAAAAAAAAAAAACAGACCAACATTAAAACACTAAAACACTATCCCCCATGATAGGTATCAAAACGCCTAAAAGCATAGTGAACACCATACATAAAAAAAAAAAAAAAAAACAGACCAACATTACGAAAAACTTGTATGCTGAGTGTTTTTGAGCTTGTTAGATACAAAAACACCAAAGTGCATGCAAGACAACCTGTATAGAAAAAGCAATCAATATTAACAAAACTTGTCTTTTGAGTGTTTTTCAGTTTCTTACGTACTAAAACTCTAAAACGCATGAAAAACACCCTTTATGGGTGTTGTGAGAGTTTTTCCCGATCATTAGCTACCAAAACGTCAAAATGCAGACAGCACACTATTTGATGTAAAGAAATTATATTACCGGAAACGTGTCATTTCAGTGTTTTGACCATATTAGAAACCAACCCCACAAAAAACAAACAAAAAAAAAAAAAAGAACATGGAAAACACTCTATATAGGAAAAAAAATATATAACATCGAAAACGTGTCTTTTGAATGTTTTTGAGCTTCTTACGTACCGAATTTCTAAAAAGCGTACAAAACATCCTTTACGGTGAAATAGAACATTACCAAAAATGTGTGTTTTGAGTGTTTTTGAGCTTGTTGGGTACGAAAACGCCAAAATGCACACAAATTAACGGACATTGAGAAACGAAAAGTTATTAAGAAAAAATATTATTATGAGTGTTTTTCAACATCTTATGTACGAAAACACTAAAACACGTGAATATCACTCTATATGGAGAAAAAAACATTAACCAAACAAATGGGTTTTTTCCTCATGTTAGGTACGACAATCTATACAGAATACCATATATAAAAAACAGAACAACATTACCAAAAACGTATATTATAAGTGTTTTTGAGCTTCTTAGGTAATAAAATACTGAAACACGTGATTAGCACATCCATTTAGGCGTTTTGGTTTCTAAAAAGCTGGAAAACGCTTAAATCATACGTTTTTGCTAATGTCTCCCGATAAAAGCTATTGTGCACGCGTTTTAGCATTTTGGAACGTAAAAAGCTCAAAAACACTCAAAAGACACCATTTTGATAATGTTGTTTTTATTTTTATATAGAGTGTCTTCCATGCTCTTTAGAGTTTTGGTGCCTAACGCTGAAAAGCCCCGAAATAATATTTTTTTCTGGGAATGTCGTCTCTTTACCTTATAGAGGGTGAAATGGATGAATTTTTACGTATTGGTACGTAATAAGCTGAAAAACATTCAAAATACACGTTTTTGGCAATATTATTCTGTTTCTCCATGAAGTTTCTTTTCTATGCATTATAGTGTTTTGGTACGTAAAAAGCTGAAAACACTCAAAAGACACGTTTTTGTTTGTTTCTCCAGTATAGCTTACTTTGCATGCACTTTGGCGTTTTCGAAAACACTACTAATACATGTTTTTGTACCCTAAATGAGGAAAGGAAACGCGATTTCCAGAAAAGTGCCTTTTGAATGTTTATTGGCGTGCTAGGCACCAAAACGCTAAAAAAGCATGGAAAGCACCCTATAAAGGAAAACAAAACAACTTAACCAAAAACGTCTGTTTTCAGTGTTTTTGAGTTTCTTACCTACCGAAACGCTAAATCGCATGAAAAAAAAAAAAAAAAACATGGAGAAATAATATTATCAAAAACAAATATTTCGAGTGTTTTTGAGTTAGATAAGTAGAAAAACGCCAAAATGCATATATAGTATCTTAAATAGAAAAATGAAAAGACGTTACTAAAATGTGTACTATTGGTGTTTTTTTTTTTTACTTATTAGGTACGAAGTCGCTAAAATGCATGAATAACACTCTATATGAAATAACATTACCAGAAACGTATATTTTCAGTGTTTTCACATTGTTATGAATGAAAACGCCATAAATGCATGTAAAGTTCCCTATTTGGGGAAAGGAAACGAGATTTCAGAAACGTGTCTAAAATGTGTTCTTCAGCGTGTTTGGCACAAAAATGCTAAAAAGCATACAAATCACCTGATATGGGAATACAAAACAACATTAAGAAAACGTTTCTTTTGAGTGTCCTACGTACCAAAACGATAAAAAAAAACATAGAAAACATCCTTTATGGAGAAACAGAATAACATTACCAAAAACAAGTATTTTTAATGTTTTATAAGACTGTTACGTAAAAAAAAGCCTAAATCACGAAATCACATTACGAGAAACGTGTATTATGAGTGTTTTTGACCTTCTTGGTATCAAAAGGGGTAAAACGCATGAATAACGCTCTATATGGAGAAAAAGAACAATATTGCCAAAAAAAAAAACGTGCATTTTGAGTGTTATGACATTGTTAGTTACCAAAGCCAAAATTCATGCAAAAACCCATATATAGATATATGAAACGACATTAAAAACGCATGAAAATACCCTATATGGAGAAACAGAATACATTTACCAAAAACGTGTATTTTGAGTGTCTTTGAGCTTATTATGTACAAAATCGCCTATCATCAAACAAAACACCCTGCATATGGAAATGAAAGGACATAACGAGAAACGTTTGTTATGTATTTTTTTTTATTACTCTCTTAAGTACCAAATCAGTAAAAAGCTTCAATAGTGCTCTTAAGGAAAAGAACATACTTACCAAAAACGTGAATTTTTTTACATTGATAATTACCAAAATGCCAACATGCATGTAAAGCAACCCATATGAAGAAATGAAACGAAATCACTAGAAACTTGTCTTTTGTTATTTTTTGCGCGTGTTAGGCACCAAATCAGTAAGAAGCAACGAAACTACAAAACTACTAAAACGTCTCTTTAGAGTGTTTTTTTTTTTAGGTTCTTACGAACTAAAATGTCAAAATACATGCAAACACCCTGTTAGGTACCAAAACACCAAAAAGAGCCTATATGAGGAAATGAAAGGACATGACAAAAAACGTGTATTATGAGTTTTTTTTTTTTTTTTCAGCTTCTTAGGTACCAAAACTCTAAAATAAATGAGAAGCACACTGTATGGAGAAAGAGAAAAACATTACCAAAATCGTGTAATTTGAATGTTTTTTTTTTTTTCACATTGTCAGGTAGCAAAACACCATAACGCTTGCTCGCTATACGAGAAAATTAAACAACAATGTAAGGAATGTGTTTTTATGTGTTTTTCAGCGTGTTAGGCACGAAAACGCTAAATAGCATGGAAAGCACTTTATACAGAAATGCAAAATAACATTACTAAAAGCATGTCTTTTTAGTGTTTTAAACTTTTTACGTTCCAAAACGCTAAAACACGTGCAAAAAACACGAATAACCCTACCAAATAGAAAAACCTTACCAAAAACGTGTATTTTGAGTCTTTTTCAGTCTGTTACATACATCAACTTAAAAATGCATGTAAAGCACCCTGTATGTGGAAACGATAGGACATTACGAGAAACGTGCATTATCAGTGTTTTGAGTCTCTTAGGTACCAAACACTAAACGGCCTGAATGAAAATTGAATATATCCTATATCTCTTAATGGAGAAACAGAACATCACCAAAAATGTGTTTTTTAGTGTTTTTTTTTTTTTTTTACCTTGTTATGTACCAAAACGTCAAAAAACATACGAAGCATCCTATATGGGGAAACAGAAAGACATTAGGAGAAACAAGTTTTGTTAGTGTTTTTGAGCTTCCTAAATACCAAAACGATAAAACGCATGAATAGCACCCTATATAGAGAAAAAGAACAACATTAGCTAAAACCTATATTTTGAGCGTTTTTCACATTATGTAGCAAAACATCATAATGCATGCAGATCCCTATATGAAGAAGCAAAACTATATTACAGAAAACGTGTCTTTTGAGTGTTTACTTGAGTGTTAGGAATCAAAATGCTAAAAAACATTGAAAGCACCCTATTTGGCAATATAAAATAACATTACCAAGAAAGTATCTTCAGAGTGTTTTTGACCTTCTTACGTCCAAAATCGCTGAAACGTATGCAAAACAACCTTTATGGAGAAACAGAATAACATTACCAAAAACTTGTATTTTGATTGTTTTTGTGCTTGTTAAGTACAAAAATGCCAAATTACACGCAAAGCATCCTACATGGAGAAAACAAAGGACATTACGAGAAAAGTGTATTATGAGAGATTTTGAGCTTTTTAGGTACCAAGACTCAAAAACACATGATTAGCACTCTATATGGAAAAACAACTCTACCGAAAACTTTTACTTAAACTCTTTTTCATATTGTTAAGTACCAAAAGGCAAAATGCATTGGAAGCCCCCTTTATCGGGAAACGAAACGACATTATCATCAACGTGCCTTTTGAGTGTTTTCAACGTGTTAGACACCAGAACGCTAAAAAGCATGGAAACTACTCTATAAAGAAATACAAAACAACATTACTAAGAACGTGTTTTATAGGTTCTTATGTACAGAAACGCTAAAACCCATGCAAAACACCCTTTATGGAGAAGCGAAATAAATATTTCGTTGATAAATTACATTCAGGACAGTTAAGGAACATCCCTTACAGAAGAAAAAGATCGCAGAAGAATGATCCTAAATGGATGACTGAGGTTAAAACACTACATATGGCGAAGGAGAAGTATATAATGAAATTAAAGACAGGGGAAGTGGTTTTAAGGCCATAATATAATGAATTAGAAAAGTCAGGAGTTTAACAAGGAAAGCTAAAAATAGTTATGAATTAAAGGTAGCCAGCCAAGCGAAGATGGACCTCAAGGGAATTTATCAGGCATATAAGACGAAGAACAGAGAAACAATAGTTCCTTAAAGACAGCAGAATGCGACCTGATTAGTTGTTGAGAGGAGTTTAGTAAAATTGTGAGCAAGTATTTTTTAATTTTCTTTGCCCAGGAAAACATGCAGGATTTGCCGAATAGTGAGAAGATATTTAGAGTAGAAGAGGATGAGAAGCTGACAGATATTACCATAACTAAAAGAGATAGTGAAACAGGAGATAGATAAGTTGAAAAGTTCAGGTCACCAAGACCAGATGAAATATATTCCACAGTATTTAAGAATTGAGAAAAGGTTATAAGTAATCTGTCAGTTTCTGTCCTTAGGAAATCACTTTAGTCATGTGAAGTATCGGTAATTTGGAGGCAGGCGAATATAGTACCTAACTTTAAGGAAGGAGATAAAACTTTAACGTCTAACCTGTCAGCTTAACTTCTGTTGAATGTAAAATAATAGAGTCAATAATAACGAAGAACATTTAAGAGCATTTAGACAAACATAACTTGATAACTCAGTTACAGCACGGCTTCTGGAATGGGGAGTCTTACCTGACAAACTTGGTAAGTTTATACAGTAAGGTTTACAAGGCGGCAGATAATGGTGATAGTTATGGCATCCTATATCAGGACTTTATTAAAGCGTTTGACAAGGTACCCCATCAGAGGCTACTGAGAAATGTTAGGGCGCACGAGAGAGATGAGGTGTTTTTAGATTGTATAAGGTCATGGCTAAGCGTCAGGCGACAGTGTTGTAATAATCGGCTCTAAATCGGAGTGGGGTCAAGTAATTAGTGGGGTGACAAAGGGATTATTAGTATTAGGGCCGATGTTGTTTGTAATATATGTCAATGGCTTGGATAGTGGAATTAGTAGTGTTGTTAGTAAATTTGCGGATGACACGAGAATATGTAGATTAATTAGGTCAGAATCGCATACCATCGCCTTGCAAGCAGATTTGAATAGGTTGAACGAATGGACGGACAGATGGCAAATGCAGTTTAATGTCAACAAATGCAAAGCACTTAGCGTAAGTAGAAGAAACCCACACAGTAGTTACACAATGAACAACCAAGTTCTGGTAGGTTCAGGGTAAGTAAAAGATTTGAGATTTAAGGTTATATCTGAACTCCGTCTAAGAAAACAATGGAAAGAGGCCAGAAACAAAGCAAATAGTGTATTATGATTCATTTTCAGGAGTGCTAAAAGTAGAACTCCCGAAGTAATATTAAATTTACATTTGGAGCTGGTCAGACTTCATTTAGACTACGCTATCCAATTCTGGTCACCACATCACAGGAAGGATAAAGGTCTATTAGAATCAGTACAAAGGAAAATGACTAAAAGGATACAGGGGATAAGGAGTATTCCTTACGAAGCGATATTCAAGCTGATAAATTTACATTCTTTAAAGAGACGTAGAAGTCTTTTAGTGGTATATGGGTTATAATAAAGGGAACATAAGGAAAATTCTTAGAATCTATAAATATGATAGAACAAGAAAGACGGGTTCAAGCCTGAAAACTTGATGTTCAAAAAGGAGACAGGATGGAATTGGTTCTCAAATAGAGTAGTAGATGATTGGAATGGACGTAGTAATCAAGCTGTTAGTGCTGAGGCATTTGGGAACAGTAAGAGAAAATTACACATTTATGAATGGGGATGATAGGTGGAAATAGGTAGGCATATTTCATACAAGTACTGCCACTTGTAGGCCTTCTTGCAGATTTACTTATTTCTTATGTTCTTATGTTCTTATTACCAAAAGCGTGTATTTTCAGTGTTTTTCAGCTATTATGTGAAAAAAAAGCCAAAATATATGCAAAGCACACTATATGAAGAAAAAGAGCGACATTACATTACGTGTTAGGCAATAAAACACTGAAAAGCAGGGCAATCACATTACATGGGAATAAAACCAAATTTTACCAAGAACTTGCCTTTAAGTGTTTTTGAGCTCCTTACATATTGAAACGCTAAAACGCATGCAAAACACCCTTTATGGAGAAACAGAAAAACATTACCAAAAACATATATTTTGAGTGTTTTTGATCATGTTACTTATAAAAACGCTTAAATACATGCAAAGAACCCTATATTTGGGAAACGAAAGGACATTATGAGAAACGTGTATTATGAGTGTTTTTAAGCTCCTTAAAAACCAAAAAGCTAAAACCCACGAACAACACTATAGTGAAAAAAAAAAAAAAAAAAAAATAGCAATTTTTATTTTTTTATTTTTTTGTTATTCATCTTCATAGGTACCAAGATGCCAAAATTCAGGCAGAATTCAGGGAAATTATGTGGAAAAAAAGAACATTATCAAAAAAGTTATAGATTTTTTTCGGACTGTTATGTACCAAACCCTAAAGTGCATGCAAAGCCACCTATATATGAAAATTAAACGACTTTACAAGAAACCTGTCTTTTAAGTGTTTTTTAGCATGTTAGGCACCAAAACGATAAATACCATTGAAGTCACTCAATATGGGAATCCAAAACAAAATTACTGAAAACATGTCTTCTCAGTGTTTTACGTAGAAAAACGCTAAAACGGATGCAAACCAACCAATACGAAGAAATAGAAAAATATCACCAAAAAGGTATATTTTGAGTGTTTTTGAACTTGTTACCTACAAAAAACGCGAAAATTCATGCAAAGCACACTATATTGGGAAACAAAAGGACATAATGAGTGTTTTATAGTTTCACAAGATCCACAAGGCAAAAAACACAAAAAAATCGTATATATGGAGAAGTTTCTTAAATATCAAAATGCTGAAACTCATAACACTCTTAATTGAAAAACAGAACAACCTTACTAAATGCGTGTATTTTGAGTGTTTTTTCACATTCTTAGTTAAAAAAAGCGAAATTTCATGCGAATATAGCTTTATGTGGGAAAAAAAATGACATTACCAGAAAAGTGTCTTTTGAGTGTTTTTGAGAGTGTTAGGCAATAAAGCAATAAAAAGCAGGGCAATCACATTACATGGAAAAAAAACAGTTTACCAAGAACTTGCCTTTAAGTGTTTTTCAGCTCCTTATATGCGCTAAAACGCATGCAAAACACACTTTATATAGAAACAAAATAACATTACCAACAACAGGTATTTTGAGTGTTTTTTAATCATGTTATCTATAAAAACGCTTAAATACATGCAAAGAACCTTATGTTTGGGAAAGGGAAGGATATTACGAGAAACGTGTATTATGAGTGTTTTTAAGTTCCTTAAGAACCAAAAAGCTAAAACCTACAAGTAACACTCTTTATTTTAGAAAAAAAATAAATAAATAAATAGAAAAATAAAATTTTTTTATTTTTATTTATTCATCTTCATAGGTAACGAGATGCCAAAATTCTGGCAAAATTCAGGGCAATTATGTGATTAAAGATCATTATCAAAAAAGTTAATTTTAGCTTTTTTTCGGACTCTTATTTACCAAACCCTAAAGTGCATGCAAAGCCACCTATATGAGGAAATTAAACGACTTTACCATAAACCTGTCTTTTGAGTGATTTTCATCTTGTTAGGCATCAAAACGATAAATAATATGGAAGTCACTCTATATGAGAATCCAAAACAAAATACTGAAAACGTGTCTTTTCTGTGTTTTAGGTAGAAAAACGCTAAAACG
This sequence comes from Scylla paramamosain, assembly GCF_035594125.1. Classification (NCBI taxonomy): domain Eukaryota; kingdom Metazoa; phylum Arthropoda; class Malacostraca; order Decapoda; family Portunidae; genus Scylla; species Scylla paramamosain. The sequence continues at coordinate 7,272,418 of NC_087158.1, read as the reverse complement.
GATGCAAACCAACCGATATGAAGAAATAGAATATTACCAAAAAGGTATATTTAAAACCAACAAATAACACTCTTTATCAAGAAAAAATAAATAAATATATAAAAAAAACGGCATTTTTTTTTTGTTATTCATCTTCATAGGTACCGAGATGCCAAAATTTTGGGAAAATTTTGGGCAATTATGTGATACAAGAATATTATCAAAAAAGTTAATTTTAGCTTTTTTTTTTTCGGAATGTTATGTACCAAACTCTAAAGTGAATGCAAAGCCACCTACATGAGGAAATTAAACAACTTTACGAGAAACCTTACTTTTGAGTATTTTTCAGTATGTTAGGCACCAAAACGATAATAATATGGAAGTCACTCAATATGGGAATCTATAACAAAATTACTGAAAACGTGTGTTTTCAGTGTTTTACGTAGAAAAACGCTAAAAAGGATGCAAACCAACCAATATGAAGAAATAGAATAACATTACCAAAAATGTATATTTTGAATGTTTTTGAGCTTGTTACCTAAAAAAATGCAAAAAATGGATGCAAAGTATTGCAAAACAAAAGGACATTCTGAGAAACGTGTATAATGAGTGTTTTATAGTTCCACAAGAACCAAAAGGCAAAAATCGCAAAAACTCGTGTACCTAGAGAAGTTTCTTCGATACCAAAATGATGAAACTCATGAATAATACTTTTGATTGAGAAACAGAATTACCTTTCAAAATGTGTGTATTTTGAGTGTTTTTCACATTCTTAGTTACGAAAATCCCAAATTACATGCGAAACTAGCTTTATGTGGGAAATAAATGACATTACCAGAAAAGTGTCTTTTGAGTGTTTTTGAGCGTTATATGCAACAAAGCACTAAAAAGCAGAACAATCACATTACATTGGAATAAAACCAAATTTTACGATGAATAAAAAAAAAGAACAAGCTTACAAAATGGGTGTATTTTGGGTGTTTTTCACATTCTTAGTTACCAAAACCCCAAATTGCATGCGAAATATTGTGGGATAAAAATGTGGGAAAAAAATGACTAACATAAAAAAAGTTTTTTTGAGTGTTTTTGATCGTGTTAGGAAATAAAGCACTAAAAAACAGGGCAATCACGTTACATAGGGATAAAACCAATTTTTACCAAGAACTTCCCTTTGAGATTTTTTAAGCTCCTTACAAACAAAAACGCTAAAACGCATGCAAAACACCCTTTATGGAGAAACAGAATAACATTACCAAAAACATGTATTTTGAGTGTTTTTGATCATGTTACCTATAAAAACACTTAAATATATGTTTGGGAAACGAAAAAATAACATTACGAGAAACGTGTATTATGAGTGTTTTTAAGTTTCTTAAGTACCAAAAAGCTAAAAGCCACAAATGACACTCTTTATAGAGAAAAAAAAATATATAAATAAATAAATAAAAAAATAGCATTTTTTTTTTTGTTATTCATATTCATAGGTACTGAGATGCCGAAAGTCTACCAAATTCATGGAAATTATGTGGAAAAATGAACATTATAAAAAAAAGTAAATTTTAGCTTTTTTTTCGGACTGTTATGTACCAAACCCTAAAGTGCATCCAAAGCCACCTATATGGGGAAATTACACGACTTTACCAAAAACCTCTCTTTTGAGTGTTTTCTTTTTTAGCATGTTAGGCATCAAAAGGATAAACAATATGGAAGTCACTCAATATGGGAATGCAAAACAAAATTACTGAAAACGTGTCTTTTCCGTGTTTTACGTAAAAAAAACGCTAAAACGGATGCAAACCAACCAATATGAAAAAATAGAATAACGTTACCAAAAAGATATATTTTGAGTGTTTTTGAGCCTGTTAACCACAAAAAACGCGAAAATGGATGTAAAGCACTCTATATTGGAAAACAAAAGGACATTACGAGAAACGTGTATAATGAGTGTTTTATGGTTTCACAAGAACCACAAGGCAAAAAACGCAAAAACTCGTATATATGGATAAGTTTTTTAGATACCAAAATGCTGCAACTCATGAATAACACTTTTAATTGAGAAACAGAACAACCTTACTAAATGCGTGTATTTTGAGAGCTTTTCACATTCTTAGTTACCCAAAACCCAAATTGAATGCGAAACCAGCTTTATGTGGTAAAAAATATGACATTTCCCGAAAAGTGTCTATTGCGTGTTTTTGAGCGTGATAGGCAGTAAAGCACTAAAAAGAAGGGCAATCACATTACATGGGATTAAAACCAATGTTTACCAAGAACTTGCCTTTAAGTGTTTTTAAGCTCCTTCTATACCAAAACGCTAAAACGCATGCAAAACACACTTTATGAAGAAACAGAATAACATTACCAAAAAACATGTATTTTGAGTGTTTTTGATCATGTTACCAATAAAACGGTTAAATACATGCTAAGAACTCTATTTGTGAGAAACAAAAAGACATTAAGAGAAACGTGTATTATGAGTGTTTTTAAATTCATTAAGTACCAAAAACCTAAAAACCACAAATAACTCTATTGAGAAAAAAAAAATAAATAAAAAACACGATATTTTATTTTTCTTTCTTATTTATCTTCACAGGTACCGATATGCCAAAAATCGTGCAAAATTCATGAAATTTCTTGAAATAAGAACATTATCAAAAAGTTAATTTTAGCTTTTTTTTTCGACTGTTATGTAGCAAACCCTAAAGTGAATGCAAAACAACCTATATGGGGAAATGAAACGTCTTTGGCAGAAAACTGTCTTATGAGTGTTTTTAAGCATGTTAGGCACCAAAACGATAAATAACATGGAAGTCACTTTATATGGGAATCCAAAACAAAATTACTGAAAACGTGTCTTTTCGGTGTTTTACGTAGAAAAACGCTAAAACGGATGCAAACCAACCAATATGAAAAAAAAATAGAATAACATTACCAAAAAGGTATATTTTGAGTGTTTTTGAGCTTGTTACCTACAAAAAAGGTGAAAATGGATGCAAAGCACTCCCTATTCGGAAACAAAAGGACATAACGAGAAACGTGTATAATGAGTGTCTTATTATTTTCGAGCAAAAGAACTTGTGTTTCACAAGAACCACAAGGCAAAAAACGCAAAAACTCGTGTATATAAAGAAGTTTCTTAGATACCAAAATGCTGAAACTCATGAATAACAATCTTAATTCAGAAACAGAACAACTTTACCAAAAGCTTGTATTTTCAGTGTTTTTCACATTCTTAGCAGAATTCCAAATAGCATGCGAAACTAGCTTTATGTGGGAAAAAAATGACATTACCAGAAGTGTCTTTTGAGTGTTTTTGAGCGTGTTAGGCAATAAAGCACTAAAAAGCAGGGCAATCACATTACATGAGAATAAAACCAACTTTGACCAAGAACTTACCATTATGTGTTTTTGAGCTCCTTACATACCAAAACGCTAAAACGCATTCAAAACACTCCTTTATGGAGAAGCAGAAAAACATTACAAAAAATATGTGTTTTAAGTGTTTTTGATCATGTTACCTATAAGAACGCTTAGATACATGCAAAGAACCCTATCTTTGGGAAACGAAAGGACATTACGAAAAACGTGTATTATGACTGTTTTTAAGTTCCTTAAGTACCAAAATGTTAAAACCCACAAATAACACTCTTTAAAGAGAAAAGAAATAAAAAAAATTAATAAAAAAATAGCATTTTTTTGTATTGATTTCCATAAGTACCGATATGCCAAAATTCTGCCAAAATTCAGGGAATTTATGTGGAAAAAAAAACATTATCAAAAAAGTTAATTATAGTTATATTAATTTTTTTTCGGATTCTTATTTACCAAACTTTAAAGTGCATGCAAAGCCACCTATATGAGGAAATTAAACTACTTTACCAGAAACCTGTCTTTTTAGTGTTTTTTCAGCATGTTAGGCACCCAACCGATAAATAATATGGAAGTCAGTCAATATGTGAATCCAAAACAAAATTACGGAAAACGTGTCTTCTCAGTGTTTTACGTAGAAAAAACGCTAAAACGGATGCAAAGCAACGAATATGAAGAAATAGAATAAAATGACCAAAAAGTGTTTTTGAGCTTTTTACCTACAAAAAACGCGAAAATGGATGTAAAAGCACTCTATATTGGGAAGCAAAAGGACATTTAGAGAAACATGTATAATGATTGTTTTATAGTTTCACAAGAACCACAAGACAAAAAACGCAAAAACTCGTGTATATAGAGAAGTTTCTTACATACCAAAATGCTAAAACACTTTTAAATGAGATACAGAACTACCTTACCAAATGTGTGTATTTTGAGTGTTTTTTCACATTTTTAGATACGAAAATCCCAAATTACATGCAAAACTAGCTTTATGTGGGAAAAAAAATGACATTATAAGAAAAGTGTCTTTTGAGTGTTTTTGAGCGTGATATGCAACAAAGCACTAAAAAACAGAATAATCACATTATATAGGAATAAAACCAACTTTTAAGAAGAAGATGCCTTTAAGTATTTTTAACTCCTTACATACCAAAACGCTAAAACGCATGCGAAACACCGTTTATGGAGAAACAGAATAACATTACCAAAAACATGTATTTTGAATGTTTTTGATCGTGTTACCTATAAAAACGCTTAAATACATGCAAAGAGCCCTATGTCTGTGAAACGAAAGGACATTACGAAAATCGTGTATTATGATTGTTTTTACGTTCCTTAAGTACCAAAAAACTAAAACCCACAAATAGAGAGAAAAAAAAAAATTTCGTTATTCATCTGCATAGGTATGAAGATGCCAAAATTCAGGCAAAATTCAGGGAAATTATGTAAAAAAAAAACATCATATAAAATTTTTTTTTTTTTTAGCTTTTTTCCGGAATTATGTACCAAACCCAAAAGTGCATGCAAAGCCACCTATATGGGGAAATTACACGACTTTACCAGAAATCTGTCTTTTGAGTGTTTTTCAGCAATTTCAACAATATTACTAAAAACGTGTCTTTTCAGTGATTTAGGAAGAAAAACGCTAAAACGGATGCAAACCAACCAATATGAAGAAATAGAATAACATTACCAAAAATATATATTTTGTGTGTTTTTCAGCTTGTTACCTACAAAAAATGCGAAAATGGATGGAAAGCACTCTATATTGAGAAACAAAAGAACATTACGAGAAACGTGTATAATGAGTGTTTTATAGTTTCATACGAACCACAAGGCAAAAAACGCAAAAACTCGTGTTTATAGAAAAGTTTCTTGCATACCAAAATGCTGAAATGCATGAATAACACTTTTAATTGAGAAACAGAGCTACCTTACCAAATGTGTGTATTTTGAGTGTTTTTCACATTCTTAGTTACGAAAATCCCAAATTACATGCGATACTAGCTTTATGTGAGAAAAAAAAGATATTACCTGAAAAGTGTCTTTTGAGTATTTTTGAGCGTGATATGCAACAAAGCACTAAAAAGCAGAACAATCATATTACATTGGAATAAAACCAACTTTTACGAAGAACTTGCCTTTAAGTGTTTTTTTTTAACTCCTTACATACCAGAACGCTAAAACGCGTGCAAAACACCCTTTATGGAGAAACAGAGTAACATAACCAAAAACATGTATTTTGAGCGTTTTTGATCATGTTATTTATAAAAACGCTTAAATACATGCAAAGAACTTTATGTTTGGGAAACGAAAGGACATTATGAGAAACGTTTATTCAGCAATTTCAACAATATTACTAAAAACGTGTCTTTTCAGTGATTTACGAAGAAAAACGCTAAAACGAATGTAAACCAACCAATATGAAGAAATAGAATAACATTAGCAAAAAGGTATATTTTGAGTGTTTCTTGAGCTTGTTACCTACAAAAAAGCCGAAAATGGATGCAAAGCACTCACTATTGGGAAAGAAAAGGACATTACGAGAAACGTGTATAATGAGTGTCTTATTATTTTCGGGCTGAAGAACTTGTGGTTCACAAGAACCACAAGGCAAAAAATGCAAAAACTCGTGTATATAAAGAAGTTTCTTCGATTCCAAAATGCTGAAACTCATGAATAACAATCTTAATTGAGAAAGAGAACAACATTACCAAATGCGTGTATTTTGAGTGTTTTTTCACATTTTTAGTTAGCAAAACCCCAAATAGCATGCGAAACTAGCTTTATGTGGGAAAAAAATGACATTACCAGAAGTGTCTTTTGAGCGTTTTTGAACTTGTTAGGCAATAAAGCACTAAAAAGCAGGGCAATAATATTATATTGGAATGAAACCAACTTTTACCAAGAACTTGCCTTGAAGTGTTATTCAGCTCCTTACATACCAAATCGCTAAAACGTATGTAAAACACTTCTTTATGGAGAAGCAGAATAACATTACCAAAAACAAGTGTTTTTGAGTGTTTTTTATCATGTTACCCATAAAAACGCTTAAATATATGCAAAGATCCCTATATTTGGGAAACGAAAGGACATTACAAGAAATGTGTATTATGAATATTTTTTTTAGTTCTTTAAGTACCAAAACGTTAAAACCTACAAATAACACTCTTTATAGAGAAAAAAAAATAGCATTTTTATTTTTTTGTTATTTATGTTCATAGGTACCAAGATGCCAAAATTCTGCCAAAATTCAAGGAAATTATGTGGAAAAAAGAACATTATCGAAAAAGTTAATTTTACCTTTTTTTTCGGAGTTATGTACCAAATCATAAAGTGCATGCAAAACCACCTATTTGGGAAAATTTAACGACTTTACAAGAAACCTGTCTTTTGAGTGTTTTTCCGCATATTAGGCACCAAAACGATAGATAATATGAAAGTCACTCTATATGGAAATCCAAAACAATATGACTGAAAACGTATCTTTTAAAAGACTTACGTAGAAAAACGCTAAAACGGATGCAAACCAACCAATATGAAAAAAATAGAATAACATTACCGGAAAAGTATATTTTGTGTTTTTGAGCTTGTTACATAAAAAAAACGCAAAAATGGATGCAAAGCACTGTATATTGGGAAAAAAAAAAATAACGAGAAACGTGTGTAATGAGTGTTTTATAGTTTCACCAGAATCACAAGGTAAAAAACGCAAAAACTCGTCTGTGTGGAGAAGTTTCTAAGATACCAAAATGCTGAAACTCATGAATAACACTCTTAATCAAAGAACATAGCAACCTTACTAAATGTGTGTATTTTGAGTGTTTTTTTTTACATTCTTAGTTACCAAAACCCCAAATTCTAGCGAAAAAAATGACATTACCAGAAAAGCGTCTTTGAGTGTTTTTGAGCGAGTTAGGCAATAAGGCACTAAAAAGCAGGGCAATCACATTACATGGGAATAAAACTAACTTTTACGAAGAACTTGCCTTTTAGTGTTTTTGACACGCATTTAGTAAGGTTGTTCTGTTTCTCAATTAAGAGTGTTATTCATGAGTTTCAAAATTTTGGTATGTAGAAAACTCCATATACACGAGTTTTTGCGTTTTTTGTCTTGTGGTTTTTTAGAACTATAAAACATTCATTATACACTTTTGTCGCAATGTCCCTTTATTTCCCAATATAGAGTGCTTTGTATCAATTTTTGACTTTTTTTGTAGGTAACAAGCTCAAAAACACTCAAAACATACATTTTTGGTAATGTTTTTCTGCTTCTTGATATTGGTTGGTTTGCATCAGTTTTAGCGTTTTTCTACGTAAAACACTGAGAAGACACGTTTTCCGTAATTTTGTTTTGGATTCACATATTGACTGACTTCCATATTATTTATCGGTTTGGTGCCTAACATCCTGAAAAATACTCAAAAAGACAGATTTCTGGTAAGGTCTTTAATTTACTCATATGCGAGGCCTTGCATGTCCTTTGAGTGTTTTGAGTGTATTACGCAATAAAGCACTAAAAGGAAGGGCAATCACATTACATTGGAAAAAAAACAAATTTTACCATGAACTTGCTTGCCTTTAAGTGTTTATGAGCTCCTTACATACCAAAACGCTAAAACGCATGTAAAATACATTTTATGGAGAAACAGAATAATATTAGCAAATACATGTATTTTGAGTGTTTTTGATCATGTTATCTATAAAAACGCTTAAATACATGCAAAGAACCTTATGTTTGGGAAACGAAAGGACATTACGAGAAACGTGTATTGAGTGTTTTCTAAGTTCCTTCAGTACCTAAAAGCTAAAACCCACAAATAACACACTTTATTTAGAAAAAAAAATAATAAACAAAAAAAATAAAATAATGGGATTTTTTTTTTTCATCCAAATAGGTACCGTGATGCCAAAATTCTGCCAAAATTCAGGGAATTTATGTGGGAAAAAGAACATCATCAAAAAAGTTAATTATAGCTTTTTTTTTCGGATTGTTATGTACCAAACCCTAAAGTGCCAGAAACCTGTCTTTTCAGTGTTTTTCAGCATGTTAGGCACCAAAACGATAAATAATATGGAAGTCAGTCAATATGTGAATCCAAAACAAAATTACTGAAAACGTGTCTTTTCAGTGTTTTACGTAGAAAAACGCTAAAGCGGATGCAAACCAAGCTAGATGAAGAAATAGAATAACATTACAAAAAAGATATATTTTGAGTGTTGTTGAGCTTGTTACCTACAAAAAAAATGAAAAAAAATGGATGTAAAACACTCTATATTAGGAAACAAAAGGACATTACGAGAAACGTGTATAATGAGTTTTTTATAGTTTTAAAAGAACCAGAAGGCAATATACGCAAAAAATCGTGTATATAGAGAAATTTCTTACATACCAAAATGATGAAATGCATGAATAACACTTTTAATCAATAAACAGAACTACCTTACCAAATTGTGTATTTTGAGTGTTTTTCACATTCTTAGTAACGAAAATGCCAAATTACATGTGAAATTACCTTCATGTGGGAAATACCTACCTTCATGCGGGAAAAAAATATGACATTACCAAAAAAAGTGTCTTTTTAGTGTTTTTGAGCGTGATATGCAACAAAGCACTGAAAAGCAGAATAATCACATTACATGGGAATAAAACCAACTTTTACGAAGAACTTACATTTAAGTGTTTTTTAACTCTTTACATACCAAATCGCTAAAACGCATACAAAACACCCTATATGGAGAAACAGAATAACATTACCAAAAACATGTATTTTGAGTGTTTTTGATCATGTAACCTATAAAAACGCTTTAATACATGTAAAGAACCCTATGTTTGTATAACAAGAGGACATTACGAAAATCGTGTATTATGAGTGTTTTTAAGTTCCTTAAGTACCAAAAAGCTAAAACCCACAAATAAATCTTTATATAGAGAAAAAATAAAAATTTTGTTATTCATCTTCATAGGTACCGAGATGCCAAAATTTTGGCAAAATTCATGAAAATTTTGTAAAAAAAAATCATTATATAAAAAAAAATAATTTTAGCTTATTTCCGGAATTATGTACAAACTCTGAAGTGCATGTAAATCCACCTATATCGGGAAATTACACGACTTTACCAGAAACCTGTCTTTTGAGTGTTTTTCAGCAATTTCAACAATATTACTAAAAACGTGTCTTTTCAGTGATTTACGAAGAAAAACGCTAAAACGGATGCAAACCAACCAATATGGAGAAATAGAATAACATTACCAAAAATATATATTTTGTGTGTTTTTCAGCTTGTTACCTACAAAAAATGCGAAAATGGATGGAAAGCACTCTATATTGGGAAACAAAAGAACATTACGAGAAACGTGTATAATGAGTGTTTTATAGTTTCACACAAACCACAAGGTAAAAAACGCAAAAACTCGTGTTTATAGAGAAGTTTCTTACATACCAAAATGCTGAAATGCATGAATAACACTTTTAATTGAGAAACAGAGCTACCTTACCAAATGTGTATTTTGAGTGTTTTTCACATTCTTAGTTACGAAAATCCCAAATTACATGCGAAACTAGCTTTATGTGGGGAAAAAAAGATATTACCAGAAAAGTGTCTTTTGAGTGTTTTTGAGCATGATATGCAACAAAGCACTAAAAAGCAGAACATTCATATGACATGGGAATAAACCAACTTTTACGAAGAACTTGCCTTTAAGTGTTTTTTTAAACTCCTTACATACCAGAACGCTAAACCGCGTGCAAAACACCCTTTATGGGGAAACAGAGTAACATTACCAAAAACATGTATTTTGAGTGTTTTTGATCATGTTATTTATAAAAACGCTTAAATACATGCAAAGAACTTTATGTTTGGGAAACGAAAGGACATTACGAGAAATATTTATTATGAGTGTTTTTAAGTTCCTTAAGTACCAAAAAAAAGCTAAAACCCACAAATAACACTATAGAAAAAAAAATAATAATAATTTATTTATTTATTTATTTTTTTTGTTATTCATCTTCATAGGTACTAAGATGCCAAAATACTGGCAATATTCTTTGGGAATCGAAAACAAAATTACTGAAAAACGTGTGTTCTCGGTGTTTTACGTAGAAAAACGCTAAAACGGATGCAAACTAACCAATATGAAGAAATGGAAGAACTTTACCAAAAAGGTATATTTTGAGTGTTTCTTGAGCTTGTTACCTACAAAAAAGCCGAAAATGGATGCAAAGCACTCACTATTGGGAAAGAAAAGGACATTACAAGAAACATGTATAATGAGTGTCTTATTATTTTCGGGCTGAAGAACTTGTGGTTCACAAGAACCACAAGGAAAAAATGCAAAAACTCTTGTATATAAAGAAGTTTCTTCGATACCAAAATTTCTGAAACTCATGAATAACAATCTTAATTGAGAAAGAGAACAACATTACCAAATGCGTTTATTTTGAGTGTTTTTTTCTTATTTTTAGTTAGCAAAACCCGAAATAGCATGCGAAACTAGCTTTATGTGGGAAAAAAATGACATTACCAGAAGTGTCTTTTGAGCGTTTTTGAGCTTGTTAGGCAATAAAGCACTAAAAAGCAGGGCAATAATATTATATTGGAATGAAACCAACTTGTTACCTACAAAAAAATTAAAAAAATGGATGTAAAGCACTCTATATTAGGAAACAAAAGGACATTACGAGAAACGTGTATAATGAGTTTTTTATAGTTTTAAAAGAACCACAAGGCAATATACGCAAAAAATCGTGTATATAGAGAAATTTCTTACATACCAAAATAATGAAATGCATGAATAACACTTTTAATGAATAAACAGAACTATCTTACCAAATTGTGTATTTTGAGTGTTTTTCACATTCTTAGTTACAAAAATGCCAAATTACATGTGAAACTACCTTCATGTGGGGAAAAAAAATGACATTACAAAAAAAAGTGTCTTTTTAGTGTTTTTGAGCGTGATATGCAACAAAGCACTAAAAAGCAGAACAATTACATTACATGGGAATAAAACCAAGTTTTACGAAGAACTTGCCTTTAATTGTTTTTTTTAACTCCTTACATACCAAATCGCTAAAACGCATGCAAAACACCCTATATGGAGAAACAGAATAACATTACCAAAAACATGTATTTTGAGTATTTTTAATCATGTAACCTATAAAAACGCTTAAATACATGTAAAGAACCATTTGTTTGTATAATAAAAGGACATTACGAAAATCGTGTATTATGAGTGTTTTTAAGTTCCTTAAGTACCAAAAAGCTAAAACTCACAAATAACTCTTTATAGAGAAAAAAAAATTTGTTATTCATCTTCATAGGTACCGAGATGCCAAAATTCTGGCAAAATTCATGGAAATTTTGTAAAAAAAAAATCATTATAAAAATTTTTTTTTAGCTTTTTTCCGGAGTGATGTACAAACTCTGAAGTGCATGCAAATCCACCTATATGGGGAAATTACAAAACTTTACCAGAAACCTGTCTTTTGAGTGTTTTTCAGCAATTTCAACAATATTACATAAAACGAGTCTTTTCAGTAATTTACGTAGAAAAAACGCTAAAACGGATGCAAACCAACCAATATGAAGAAATAGAATAACATTACCACAAAGATATATTTTAATGTGTTTTTGAGCTTGTTACCTACAAAAAATGCAAAAATGGATGGAAAGCACTTTATATTGGCAAAGAAAATGACATTACGAGAAAGGTGTATGAGTGTTTTATATTTTGACAAGAACCACAAGGTAAAAAACTCAAAAACTCGTATACATAAAGAAGTTTCTTACATTTAAAAAAGCTGAAACTCATGAATAACACTTTTAATTTTGAAACAGAAATACCTTACCAAATGTGTGTATTAGAAGAGTTTCTTACATACCAAAATGCTGAAACTTATGAATAACACTTTTAATTAAGAAATAGAACTACCTTACTAAATGCCTGTGTTTTAATTTTTTTTTTCACATTCTTAGTTACCAAAACCCCAAATTCCATGCAAAACTAGCTTTATGTGGGAAAAAAAAAATGATATTACCAGAAAAGTGTCTTTTGAGTGTTTTTGAGCGTGTAAGGCAATAAAGCACTAAAAAGCAGGGCAATCACACTACATGGGAATAAAAACAACTTTTACCAAGAACTTGCCTTTAAGTGTTTTTAAGCTCATTACATACCATAACGTTAAAACGCATGCAAAACACCTTTTATGGAGAAACAGAATAAAATTACCAACAACATAGATTTTGAGTGTTTTTGATCATGTTATCTATAGAAAAGCTTAAATACATGGAATGAACCTTATGTTTGCGTAACGAAAGGACATTACGAGAAACGTGTATTATAAATGTTTTTAAGTTACTTAAGTACCAAAAAGCTAAAACCCACAAATAACACTTTATTTAGAAAAAAAGTAAAATAAAAAATAGGATTTTTTTTTGTTATTCACCTTCATAGGTACCGAGATGCCAAAATTCTGGGAAAATTCAGGGCTATTATATCATAAAACAAAAATTATGAATAAAGTTATTTTTAGCTTTTTTTTCGGACTGTTATGTACCAAACCCTAAAGTGCACCCAAAGACTCCTATATGAGGAAATTAAACGACCTTACCAGAAATCTGTTTTTTGAGTTTTTCAGCATGTTAGGCACCAAAACGATAAATAATAAGAAACTCACTCTATATGAGAATCCAAAACAAAATTGCTGAAATTGTTTTTTCTTTGTTTTACGTAGAAAAACGCTAAAACGGAGGCAAACCTACCAATATCAAGAAATAGAAAAACATTACCAAAAAGGTATATTTTGAGTGTTTTTGAGCTTGTTACCTACAAAAAAACGCGAAAATTGATGCAAAGCACTATATATTAGAAAACAAAAGGACTTTGCAAGAAAAGTGTATAATGAGTTTTTTATAGTTGAAAACAACCAAAAGGTAAAAAAACACAAAAACTCGTGTATATGGAGAAGGTTCCTACATACCAAAATGCTGAAACTCATGAATTACACTCCTAATTGAGAAATAGAACAACCTTACTAAATGCGTGTATTTTGAGTGCTTTTCACATTCATAGTTACCAAAACCCCAAATTGCATGCGAAACCACCTTTATGTGAGAAAAAAATGACATTACCAGAAAAGTGTCTTTTAAGTGTTTTTGAGCGTGATAGGCAATAAAGCACTAAAAAGCAGGGCAATCATATTACATTGGAATAACACCAATTAATACCAAAAACTTGCCTTTAAGTGTTTTTGAGCTCCTTATATACGAAACCGCTAAAACGCAAGCAAAACAAACTTCATGGAGAAACAGAAAAACATTATTAAAAAACATGTATTTTGAGTTTTTTTGATCATGTTATCTATAAAAACGCCTAAATACATACAAAGAACATTACGTTTGGGAAACAAAAGGACATTACGTGTATTATTAGTGTTTTTTTAAGTTCGTTAAGTAACAAAAAGTTAAAACCCACAAATAACGCTCTTTATTTAGAAAATAAAAAATAAAAAAATATAAAAATTAAATTTTTTTTTCTGTTATTCATATTCAAAGATACCGGGATGCCAAAATTCTGGGAAAATTCAGAGCAATCATATGATAAAAGAATATTATCAAAAAAGTTAATTTCAGCCTTTTTTTTCGGACTGTTATGTACCAAACTAAAATGCATGCAAAGACTCCTATATGAGGAAATTAAACGACCTTACCAGAAATATGTGTTTTGTGTTTTTTTAGCATGTTAGGCACCAAAACGATAAATAATAAGGAACTCACTGTATATGGGAATCCAAAAAAAAAGTTACTGAAAACGTGTCTTCTCAGTGTTTTACGTAGAAAAACGCTTAAACGGATGAAAAGCAACCAATATCAAGAAAAAGAAAAACGTTACTGAAAAGGTACATTTTGAGTGTTTTTGAGCTTGTTACCTACAAAAAACGCGAAAATTGGGCAAAGTGCTCTATTTTGGGAAACAAAAGGACATTGCAAGGAAAGTGTATAATGAGTGTTTTATAGTTCAAAAGATCCACAGAACAAAAAACGCAGAATTTCGTGTATATGGAGAGGTTTCCTAGATACAAAAATGCTAAAACTCATGTATAACACTCCTAATTGAGAAACAGAACAACCTTAATAAATGCGTGTATTTTGAGTGCTTTTCACATTCTTAGTTACCAAAACCCCAAATTGCATGCGAAAATAGATTTGTGGGAAAAAAATGACTTTACCAGAAAAGTGTCTGTTGAGTGTTTTTGAGCGTGATAAGCAATAAAGCACTTAAAAGCAGGGCAATGACATTACTTTGGAAGAAAAAAGAATTTTTACCAAGAACTTGCCTTTAAGTGTTTTTGAGCTCCTTATATACCAAAACACTAAAACGCATGGAAAACACTCTTTATGGTGAAACAGAATAACTTTACCAAAAACATGTATTTTGAGTGTTTTTGATCATGTTACTAATAAAAACGCTTAAATAAATGCAAAGAACACTATTTTTTTGGGAAACGAAAGGAGATTACGGGAAATGTGTATTTTGAATGTTTTTAAGTTCATTAATTACCAAAAAGATAAAAACCACAAATAACACTCTTTACTGAAAAATAATAAATAAATAAAAAAAAAATACAATATTTTTTTTTTCTTTCTTATTCATGTTCACAGGTACCGTAATGCCAAAATTCGGGCAAAATTCAGGAAATTATGTGAAATAAGAACATTATCAAAAAAGTAAAATTTAACTTTTTTTCCGAACTGTTATGTACCAAACCCCTAAAGTACATGCAAAGCCACCTATATGGGGAAATTAAACGTCTATGCCAGAAAACGGTCATATGAGTGTTTTTCAGCATGTTAGGAACCAACACGATAAATAACATGGAAGTCAAGTTACATGGGAATCCAAAACAAAATTACTAAAAACGTGTCTTTTCAGTGTAGAAAAACGCTAAAACGGATGCAAACCAACTAATATGAAGAAATAAAATAACATTGCCAAAAATGTATATTTTGAGTGTTTTTTAAATTGTTACCTACAAAAAACGCGAAAATGGATGGAAAGCACTCTCTTTTGGGAAGCAAAAGGACATTACAAGAAACGTGTATAATGAGTGTTTTATAGTTTCACAAGAACTACAAGGCAAAAAACGAAAAAACTCGTGTATATAGAGAAGTTTCTTACATTTCAAAATGCTGAAACGTCTGGAACAACACTCTTAATTGAGAAACAGAACAATCTTACTGAATGCGTGTATTTTGAGAGCTTTTCACATCCTTAGTTACAAAAACCCAAAATTGCATGCAAAACCAGCTTTATGTGTGAAAAAAATGACATTACCAGAAAAATGTCTTTTGAGTGTTTTTGAGCGTGTTGGGCAATAAAGCACTAAAAAGCACGGCAATCACATTACATTGCAATAAAACGAATTTTTAAAGAGAACTTGCCTTTAAGTGTATTTGACCTCCTTATATACCAAAACACTAAAATGCATGCAAAATACACTTTATGGTGAAACAGAATAACATTTCCAAAAACATGTATTTTGAGTGTATTTGATCATGTTACCAATAAAAACGCTTAAATACATGCAAAGAACCCTATTTTTTGGAAATGAAAGGACATTACAAGAAACGTGTATCATAATTGTTTCTAAGTTCATTGAGTACGAAAAAGCTAAAAGCCACAAATTACACTCTTTATTGAGAAAAAAAATAAATAAAAAAATACAATTTTTTTTTTCATTCTTATTCATATTCACAGGTAACGAGGTGCCAAAATTCAGGCAAAGTTCAGGAAATTATATGAAATAAGAACATTATCAAAAAAGTTAAATTTCGTTTTTTTTTTTCGGACTGTTATGTACCAAACCCCTAAAGTGCATGCAAAACCACCTGTATGGTTAAATTAAACGTTTTTGCCAGAAAACTGTTTTATGAGTGTTTTTCAGCATGTTAGGAACCAACACGATATAACCCAAGGAAGTCAATCTATATGGGAATCGAAAACAAAATTACTGAAAACGTATCTTTTCGGTGTTTTACGTAGAAAACGCTAAAACGGATGCAAACCAACCAAAATGAAGAAATAGAATAACATTACCAAAAAGGTATATTTTGAGTGTTTTTGAAATTGTTACCTACAAAAAACGCAAAAATGGATGGAAAGCACTGTATAATGGGAAGCAAAAGGACATTTAGAGAAACATGTATAATGATTGTTTTATAGTTTCACAAGAACCACAAGACAAAAAACGCAAAAACTCGTGTATATAGAGAAGTTTCTTACATACCAAAATGCTAAAACACTTTTAAATGAGAAACAGAACTACCTTACCAAATGTGTGTATTTTGAGTGTTTTTCACATTTTTAGATACGAAAATCTCAAATTACATGCAAAACTAGCTTTATGTGGGAAAAAAATGACATTATCAGAAAAGTGTCTTTTGAGTGTTTTTGAGCGTGATATGCAACAAAGCACTAAAAAACAGAATAATCACATTATATAAGAATAAAACCAACTTTTACGAAGAACATGCCTTTAAGTATTTTTAACTCCTTACATAACAAAACGCTAAAACGCATGCGAAACACCCTTTATGGAGAAACAGAATAACATTACCAAAAACATGTATTTTGAATGTTTTTGATCGTGTTACCTATAAAAACGCTTAAATACATGCAAAGAGCCCTATGTCTGTGAAACGAAAGGACATTACGAAAATCGTGTATTATGATTGTTTTTAAGTTCCTTAAGTACCAAAAAACTAAAACCAACAAATAGAGAAAAAAAAAAAAAATTTTTTTTTTTTTTTGTTACTCATCTACAGAGGTATGAAGATGCCAAAATTCAGGCAAAATTCAGGAAAAATTATGTAAAAAAAACATTATATAAAAAATAAAATTTTTAGCTTTTTTCCGGAATTATGTACCAAACCCAAAAGTGCATGCAAAGCCACCTATATGGGGAAATTACACGACTTTACCAGAAATCTGTCTTGTGAGTGTTTTTCAGCAATTTCAACAATATTACTAAAAACGTGTCTTTTCAGTGATTTACGAAGAAAAACGCTAAAACGGATGCAAACCAACCAATATGGAGAAATAGAATAACATTACCAAAAATATATATTTTGTGTGTTTTTCAGCTTGTTACCTACAAAAAATGCGAAAATGGATGGAAAGCACTCTATATTGGGAAACAAAAGAACATTACGAGAAACGTGTATAATGAGTGTTTTATAGTTTCACACGAACCACAAGGGTAAAAAACGCAAAAACTCGTGTTTATAGAGAAGTTTCTTACATACCAAAATGCTGAAATGCATGAATAACACTTTTAATTGAGAAACAGAGCTACCTTACCAAATGTGTGTATTTTGAGTGTTTTTCACATTCTTAGTTACGAAAATCCCAAATTACATGCGAAACTAGCTTTATGTGGGGAAAAAAAGATATTACCAGAAAAGTGTCTTTTGAGTGTTTTTGAGCGTGATATGCAACAAAGCACTAAAAAGCAGAACAATCATATTACATGGGAATAAACCAACTTTTACGAAGAACTTGCCTTTAAGTGTTTTTTTAAACTCCTTATATACCAGAACGCTAAACCGCGTGCAAAACACCCTTTATGGGGAAACAGAGTAACATTACCAAAAACATGTATTTTGAGTGTTTTTGATCATGTTATTTATAAAAACGCTTAAATACATTGCAAAGAACTTTATGTTTGGGAAACGAAAGGACATTACGAGAAACATTTATTATGAGTGTTTTTAAGTTCCTTAAGTACCAAAAAAAGCTAAAACCCACAAATAACACTATAGAAAAAAAAAATAATAATAATTTATTTATTTATTTATTTTTTGTTATTCATCTTCATAGGTACTAAGATGCCAAAATACTGGCAATATTCTTTGGGAATCGAAAACAAAATTACTGAAAAACGTGTGTTCTCGGTGTTTTACGTAGAAAAACGCTAAAACGGATGCAAACTAACCAATATGAAGAAATAGAATAACTTTTACCAAAAAGGTATATTTTGAGTGTTTCTTGAGCTTGTTACCTACAAAAAAGCCGAAAATGGATGCAAAGCACTCACTATTGGGAAAGAAAAGGACATTACAAGAAACGTGTATAATGAGTGTCTTATTATTTTCGGGCTGAAGAACTTGTGGTTCACAAGAACCACAAGGAAAAAATGCAAAAACTCTTGTATATAAAGAAGTTTCTTCGATACCAAAATTTCTGAAACTCATGAATAACAATCTTAATTGAGAAAGAGAACAACATTACCAAATGCGTGTATTTTGAGTGTTTTTTCTCATTTTTAGTTAGCAAAACCCGAAATAGCATGCGAAACTAGCTTTATGTGGGAAAAAAATGACATTACCAGAAGTGTCTTTTGAGCGTTTTTGAGCTTGTTAGGCAATAAAGCACTAAAAAGCAGGGCAATAATATTATATTGGAATGAAACCAACTTGTTACCTACAAAAAAATGAAAAAAATGGATGTAAAGCACTCTATATTAGGAAACAAAAGGACATTACGAGAAACGTGTATAATGAGTTTTTTATAGTTTTAAAAGAACCACAAGGCAATATACGCAAAAAATCGTGTATATAGAGAAATTTCTTACATACCAAAATAATGAAATGCATGAATAACACTTTTAATGAATAAACAGAACTATCTTACCAAATTGTGTATTTTGAGTGTTTTTCACATTCTTAGTTACGAAAATGCCAAATTACATGTGAAACTACCTTCATGTGGGGAAAAAAAATGACATTACCAAAAAAGTGTCTTTTTAGTGTTTTTGAGCGTGATATGCAATAAAGCACTAAAAAGCAGAATAATCACATTACATGGGAATAAAACCAACTTTTACGAAGAACTTACATTTAAGTGTTTTTAACTCTTTACATACCAAATCGCTAAAACGCATGCAAAACACCCTATATGGAGAAACAGAATAACATTACCAAAAACATGTATTTTGAGTGTTTTTGATCATGTAACCTATAAAAACGCTTAAATACATGTAAAGAACCCTATGTTTGTATAACAAAAGGACATTACGAAAATCATGTATTATGAGTGTTTTTAAGTTCCTTAATTACCAAAAAGCTAAAACCCACAAATTAACTCTTTATAGAGAGAGAAAAAAAAATTTTTCTTTTTTTGTTATTCATCTTCATAGGTACCGAGAAGCCAAAATTCTGGCAAAATTCATGGAAATTTTGTAAAAAAAAATCATTATAAAAAAAATAATTTTAGGTTATTTCCGGAGTTATATACAAACTCTGAAGTGCATGCAAATCCACCTATATGGGGAAATTACACGACTTTACCATAGAAACCTGTCTTTTGAGTGTTTTTCAGCAATTTGAACAATATTACTTAAGACGTGTCTTTTCAGTGATTTACGTAGAAAAACGCTAAAACGGATGCAAACCAACCAATATGAAGAAATAGAATAACATTACCAAATAAGATATATTTTGTATGTGTTTTTGAGCTTGTTACCTAGAAAAAATGCAAAATTGGATAGAAAGCACTTTATATTGGCAAAGAAAAGAACCTTACGAGAAACGTGTATAATGAGTGTTTTATAGTTTGACAAGAACCACAAGGTGAAAAAAACTCAAAAACTCGTGTATATACGAAAAATCTGAAACTCATGAATAACACTTTTATTTTTGAAACAGAAATACCTTACCAAATGTGTGTATTAGAAAAGTTTCTTACATACCAAAATGCTGAAACTGATGAATAACACTTTTAATAAAAAAATAGAACAACCTTACTAATTGTCTGTGTTTGGATATTTTTTTCACATTCTTAGTTACCAAACCCTAAAGTGCATGCAAAACTAGCTTTATATGGGGAAAAAAGACTTTACTAGTAACCTGTCTTTTGAGTGTTTTTCAGCATGTTAGGCACCAAAACGCACTAAATAATATGGCAAGTCACAATACATGTGAATCCAAAAAAAACAATTTTTACTGAAGAACGTTTCTTTTCAGTGTTTTTGAGCTCATTACATACCAAAACACTAAAACGCATGCAAAACAAACCTATATGGAGAAATAGAATAACATTACTAAAAACATATATTTTGAGTGTTTTTGATCATGTTATCTATAAAATCGCTTAAATACATGGCAAAGAAGCACTCTATGTTTGAGGAAACTAAATGACATTACGAGAAACGTGTATTAATGAGTGTTTTATAGTTTTAAGTACCAAAAAGCTAAAACCCCCGAATAAACTTTATTTAGAAAAAAAGTAAGAAAATAAAAACAATAGGATTTCTTATTCATCTTCATAAACGAGATGCCAAAATGCATGAAAATTCAGGACTATTATATCGATAAAACAGAACTAATTATCAAAAAACCTAATTTTAGCTTTTTTTGGGGACTGTTATGTACCAAAACCTAAATTCCCAAAGCCTCCAATATGAGAAAATTAAATGACATTACCAAAAAAAAGTGTCTATTTTTTAGTGTTTTTTTCAGCATGATATGCAACCAAAGCACGATAAATAATAAGGAACAATTCACTCTACATGGGAATCCAAAACAAAATTGCTGAAAACGTGTTTTTTCTTTGTTTTACGTAGAAAAACGCTAAAACGCATGCAAAACTACCCTATATGGAGAAACAGAATAACATTACCAAAAACATGTATTTTGAGTGTTTTTGATCATGTTACCTACAAAAAACGCAAAAATTAATGCAAAGCACTCTATATTAGAAAACAAAAGGACTTTGCAAAAAAAGTGTATAATGAGTTTTTATAGTTCAAAAGAACCAAAAGGCAAAAAACACAAAAACTCGTGTATATGGCGAAGGTTCCTAGATAACAAAATGCTGAAACTCGTGAATAACACTCTTAATTGAGAAAAACTAAATGCGTGTATGTTGAGTGCTTTTTACATTCTTAGTTACCGAAACCTAAAATTGCATGCGAAACCACCTTTATGTGAGAAAAAAATGACTATTAATAGAAAATGTCTTTTAAGTGTTTTTGAGCGTGATAGGCAATAAAGCACTAAAAAGCAGGGCAATCATATTAGATTGGAATAACACCAATTTATACCAAAAACTTGCCTTTAAGTGTTTTTGAGCTCCTTATATACCATACCGCTAAAACGGCATGCAAACCAACCAAACTTTATGGAAGAAATAGAATAACATTACCAAAAAATATGTATTTTGATGTGTTTTTGATCATGTTATTTATAAAAACGCTTAAATATATGCAAAGACTTTATGTTTGGCAAAGCAAAAGGATATTACGAGAAACGTGTATTATGAGTGTTTTTTTTTAAGTTCCTTAAGTACCAAAAAGCTAAAACCCACAAATAACACTCTTTATTTAGAAAATAGAAAATAAAAAAATAAAAAAAATAGTTTTTTTTTTTTGTTATTCATATTCACAGGTACCGAGATGCCAAAATTCTGGGAAAATTTAGGGCAATCATATGATAAAAAAATATTATAAAAAAAGTTAATTTCAGCTTTTTTTTCGGACATTCTTAGTTACCAAAACCCCTAAATTCCATTCAAAGACTCCTATATGAAGATATTAAAGGATATTACCAGAAATATGTGTTTTGAGTGTTTTATAGTATGTTAGGCAACTAAAGCACAATAAATAATAAGGAACTCACAATATGGGAATCCAAAAAAAAGTTACTGAAAACGTGTCTTCTCAGTGTTTTATGTAGAAAACGCTAAAATCAGATGCAAAGCAACCAATATCAAGAAATAGAAAAACGTTATTAAAAAGGTTTATTTTGAGTGTTTTTGATCATGTTATCTATAAAAAACGCTTAAAAATTGCATGCAAAGCACTTATGTTTGCGAAACGAAAGGACATTACGAGAATTGTGTATTAATGAGTGTTTTATAGATCAAACCACGAGGCAAAAAACGCAAAATCTCGTGTATATGGAGAGGTTTCCTAAATACAAAAATGCTAAAACTCATGTATAACACTCCTAATTGAGAAACAGAACAACCTTAATCAAAAAATGCGTGTATTTTAGTGCTTTTGGGACCTTCTTAGTTACCAAAACCCCAAATTGCATGCGAAAATAGGTTTGTGGGAAAAAAAAAAGACTTTACCAGAAAAGTGTCTTTTGAGTGTTTTTCAGCGTGATAGGCAATAAAGCACAAAAAAGGAGGGCAATCACATTACATTAGAGAAAACGAATTTTTACCAAGAACTTGCCTTTAAGTGTTTTTGAGCTCTTTATATACCAAAACACTAAAATGGATGCAAAACACTCTTTATGGTGAAACAGAATAACATTACCAAAAACATGTATTTTGAGTGTTTTTGATCATGTTACCAATAAAAACGCTAAATAATTGCAAAGAACACTATTTTTGGGAAACGAAAGGACTATTACGAAAAAAACGTGTATTAATGAGTGTTTTTAAGTTCATTAATTACCAAAAAGCTAAAAAGCCACAAATAACACTCTTTAAATGTAACACAATAAATAAATATAACACAATAAATATATAAAAAATTACAATGTTTTCTTTCTTATGCATCTTCACAGGTACCGAAATGCGAAAATTCGGGCAAATTTCACTAAATTAATGTGAAATAAGAACATTATCAAAAAAGCTAAATTTAGCTTTTTTTTCGGACTGTTATGTACCAAACCTAAAATTGCATGCGAAAGTGCCACCTTATGAGAAATTAAACGTCTTTCCCAGAAAACGGTCTTTTGAGTGTTTTTCATCATGATAGGAACCAAGCACAATAAATAACATGGAAGTCAATCTATTATGGGAATCCAAAACAGAATTACAAAAAACATGTCTTTTCGGTGTTTTACGTAGAAAAAAGCTAAAACGCATGATGCAAACCAACCAATATGAAGAAATAAAATAACATTACTAAAAAGGTATATTTTGAGTGTTTTTGATCATTGTTAACTACAAAAAACGCGAAAAAGGATGGAAAGCACTCTATGTTTGGGAAGCAAAAGGATATTAACGAGAAACGTGTATTAATGAGTGTTTTATAGTTTCACAAGGACTACAAGGCAAAAAAACGCAAAAAACTCGTGTATATAGAGAAGTTTCTTACATTGCAAAATGCTGAAACTCTGGAACAACACTCTTAATTGAGAAACAGAACAATCTTACTAAATGAGTGTATTTTGAGTGCTTTTCACATCCTTAGTTAGCAAAACCCCAAAGTGGATGGTAAACCAGCTTTATGTAGGAAAAAAATTACATTACCAGAAAAATGTCTTTTGAATGTTTTTGAGCGTGTTAGACAATAAAGCACTAAAAAGCAGGGGAATCAAATTACATTGGAATAAAACAAATTTTTAACAAGAACTTGCCTTTAAGTGTATTGGAGCTCCTTATATACCAAAACACTAAAATGCATGCAAAATACACTTTACGGTGAAATAGAAAAACATTACCAAAAACATGTATTTTGAGTGTTTTTGAGCATGTTACCAATAAAAAGGCTTAAATACATGCAAAGAACTCTATATTGGGAAATGAAAGGACATTGCAAGAAAACGTGTATTATGAGTGTTTTATAGATCATTAAGTACGAAAAAGCTAAAAGCCACAAATTACACTCGTGTTATTGAGAAAAAAAAATAGATAAATGAAAAAATACGATTTTTTTTTTCATTCTTAGTCATCTTCACAGGTAACACGGTGCCAAAATTCGGGCAAAGTTCAGGAAATTATATGAAATAAGAACATTATCAAAAAAGTTATATTTAGCTTTTTTTTCTTAGTTACCAAACCCCTAAAGTGCATGCGAAAGCCACCTATATGGAGAAATTAAATGTCTTTACCAGAAAACTGTCTTTTGAGTGTTTTTGAGCAGGTTAGGAAGCAATACGATAAAACCCAAGGAAGTCAATCTATACGGGAATCCAAAACAAAATTACTGAAAACGTGTCTTTTCGGTGTTTTACGTAGAAAACGCTAAAACGGATGGAAACCAACCAAAATGAAGAAATAGAATAACATTACCAAAAAAGTTATATTTTGAGTGTTTTTAAAATTGTTACCTACAAAAAACGCGAAAATGGATAAAAAGCACTCTATATTGGGAAGCAAAAGGCACCAAAAAGCATGTTGGGCACCAAAACGATAAATAATATGAAAGTCACTCTATATGGAAATCCAAAACAAAATTACTGGAAACGTGTTTTTTTTAAAAGATTTACAGGTACCGAAAAAACGCTAAAATTCGGATGCAAAATTCAACCAATTATGAAGAAATAAGAACAACTTATACCAAAAAAGCTAAATTTAGCTTGTTTTTGAGCTTGTTACATAAAAAGAAAAACGAAAATGGATGCAAAGCACTCTATATAAGGAAAAAAGGGACATAACGAGAAAAGAAGAAAAAGAAGGGCAATCACATTTTATGGGAATAAAACCTACTTTAACGAAGAACTTGCCTTTTAGTGTTTTTTGAAAAAACGCATTTAGTAACGGATGCTCTGTTTCTCAATATGAAGAGTGTTATTCATGAGTTTCAGCATATTTACGAGTTTTTGCGTTTTTTGCCTTGTGGTTTTTTTGAACTATAAAACATTCCTCATACATTTTTCTCGCAAGTCCGTTTGTTTCTTACGATATAGAGTGCTTTGTATCCATTTTCGCGTTTTTTTTTTAGGTAACAAGCTCAATAACACTCAAAATATATATTTTTGGTAGTTTTTCTGCTTCTTGATATTGGTTGGTTTGTATCAGTTTTAGCGTATTTGTACGTAAAATACTGAGAAGACACGTTTTCAGTAATTTTCTTTTGGATTCCCAGATAGAGTGAGTTCCTTATTATTTATCCGTTTTAGTGCCTAACATGCTGAAAAACACTCAAAAGACAGATTTTTGATAAGGTCTTTAATTTCCTCATATGAGGTTTTGCATGTCTTTTGAAGTGTTTTTGAGCGTGTTACGACAATAAAGCACTAAAAAGCCAGGGCAATCACATTACATTGGAATAAAACCAAATTTTACCAAGAACTTGCCATTTTTGAGCAACTTATATACCAAAACACTAAAACGCATGCAAAATACACTTTACGGAGAAACAGAATAACATTACCAAATACATGTATTTTGAGTGTTTTTGATCATGTTACCAATAAAAACGCTTAAATACATGCAAAGAACCTTATGTTTGGGAAACGAAAGAACATTACAAGAAACGTGTATTATGAGTGATTTTTAAGTTCATTAAGTACCAAAAAAGCTAAAACCCACAAATTAACTCTCTTTAGAAAAAAAAAAATGATAAATTAAAAAAATATAAAGATAGGATTTTTTTTTGTTATTCATCTTCACAGGTAACACGAGATGCCAAAATTCTGTCAAAATTCAGGGAATTTATGTGGAAAAAAGAACATAAAAGTTAATTAGTGCTTTTTTTCGGACTGTTATGTACCAAACCCTAAATTGCATGGCAAAGCCACCTATATGGAGAAAGTTAAACGTCTTTACCAGTAACCTGTCTTATGAGTGTTTTTCAGCATGTTAGGCACCAAAACGATAAATAATATGGAAGTCAAGTCATTATGTGAATCCAAAAGAAAATTACTGAAAACGTGTCTTTTCGGTGTTTTACGTAGAAAAACGCTAAAGAAATAGAATAACATTACCAAAAAAATATATTTTGAGTGTTTTTAAAGCTTGTTACCTACAAAAAATGCAAAAATAGATGGAAAGCACTCTATATTGGGAAACAAAAGGACATTACGAGAAACGTGTATAATGAGTGTTTTATAGTTTTATGGAAAGAACCACAAGGCAATAAACGGAAAAACTCGTGTATATAGAGAAATTTCTTACATACCAAAATGAATAAATGCATGAATAACACTTTTAATAGATAAACAGAACTACCTCACCAGAAAATTGTATATTCTTGAGTGTTTTTCACGTTCTTAGTTACGAAAATGCCAAATTACATACGAAACTAGCTTCATGTGGGAAAAAAAGACATAAGTAGAAAAGTGTCTTTTGAGTGTTTTTGAACGTGATATGCAACAAAGCACTAAAAAGGGCAGAACGATCACATTTTACATGGGAATAAAACCAACTTTTAACGAAGAACTTGCCTTTTAAGTGTTTTTTAACCTCTTAGATACCAAACCGATAAAACGCATGCAAAACAAACTTTATGAAGAAACAGAATAACATTACGAAAAAATGTATTTTGAGTGTTTTTGATCATGTTATCTATAAAAACATAAGTACATGGAAAGAACATTATGTTTGGAAAACAAAAGGACATTACGAGAAACGTGTATTATGAGTGATATTTTAAAGTTCATTATGTACCAAAAAGCTAAAACCCACAAATAAAAAAAGAAAGAAATATTTTATTTATTTATTTATTTTTTTGTTATTCAAATCTTCATAGGTACCGAGATGCCAAAATTCTGGAAGAAATTCAGGGCCATTATGTGATAAAAGAATATTATCAAAAAAGTTAATTTCAGCTTTTTTTTTCCGGATTTTATGTACCAAACCTTAAAGTGCATGGAAAGCCTCCAATATGAAGAAATTAAACGACCTTACCAGAAAACTGTGTTTTGAGTGTTTTTTAGCGTGTTACGCACCAAAACGATAAATAATAAGGAACTCACATCTATATGGGAATAAAAGAAATTTTACCTGAAAACTTGCCTTCTCAGTGTTTTACCGTAGAAAAACGTTAAAACGCATGCAAAACTAACCAATATGGAGAAATAGAAAAACGTTACCAAAAAGATATATTTTTAGTGTTTTTGATCATATTATACCTACAAAAACGCTTGAAAATTGATGCAAAGCACTCTATATGTTTGGGAAACAAAAAGGACATTGCAAGTGAAAAGTGTATTAATGAGTGCGTTTGGAGTAGTTCAAAAGAACCACAAAGCAAAAAACACAAAAACTCTTGTATATGGAGAGATTTCCTAGATACCAAAATGCTGAAACTCATGAATAACACTCTTAATTGAGGAAGAGAACAACCTTGACTAAATGCGTGTATTTTGATTGCTTTTCACATTCTTAGTTACCAAAAACCCCAAATTGCATGCGAAACCATCTTTATGTGAGAAAAAAAAATGACATTACCAGAAAAGTGTCTTTTTCTTGTTTTTGAGCACATAGGCAATAAAGCAACAAAAGTTATAGGCAATCATATTACATTGTAATAACACCAATTTATACCAAAAACTTGCTTTTAATTTTTTTTTTAGCTACTTATATACAAAACTGCTAAAAAACGCAGAAAAAACATACTTTATGGAGAAACAGAATAACATTACCGAAAAACATGTATTTTGAGCATTTTTGATCATGTTATCTATAAAAAAAGTTTAAATACATGCAAAGAACATTATGTTTGGGAAACCAAAGGATATTACGAGAAACGTGTATTATGAGTGTTTCTTAAGCCCTTTAAGTACCAAAAAGCTAAAACCTACAAATAACACTCTTTATTTAGAAAATAAACAAAATAAAAAAATAGGAATTTTTTTTTTTTTTTGGTATTCATCTTCATAAGTACCGAGGTGCCAAAATTCTGGGAAAATTCAGGCCAATCATATCATAAAACAATATTATCAAAAAAGTTAATTTAATCTTTTTTTTTTCGGACTGTTATGTACCAAACCCTAAAATGGATGCAAAGCCTCCCTATATGAGGAAATTCAACGACCTTAGTAGAAATATGTGTTTTTGAGTGCTTTTTAGCAGCGTTAAGCACCAAAACGATAAATAATAAGGGGAAGCCTACTCTATATGGGAATCCAAAACAAAGTTTTACTGAAAACGTGTCTTCTCAGTGTTTTACATAGAAAAACGCTAAAACGGATACAAAGCAACCAATATCAAGAAATTTAAAAACTTTACCTAAAAGGTATATTTTGAGTGTTTTTGAGCTTGTTACCTACAAAAAACTCGAAAATTGATGCAAAGCACTCTATATTGGGAAACAAAAAGGACATTGCAAGAAAAGTGTGTATAATGAGTGTTTTATAGTTCAAAAGAACCACAAGGCAAAAAACGCAAAATCTCGTGTATATGGAGAGGTTTCCTAGATACCAAAATGCTAAAACTCATGTATAACACCCACCCGAAAAAGAGGACAACCCCACTTAATGCGTGTATGTTGAGTGCTTTTAACATTCTTATGTTACCAAAACCCCAAATTGCATGCGAAAATAGATTTGTGGGAAAAAAAAATGATTTACCAGAAAACTGTGTCTTTTGAATGTTTTTTGAGCGCAGGCAATAAAACCCTAAAAAGGAGGGCAATCACATTACAATGGAAGTAAAACGAATTTTTACCAAGAACTTGCCTTTAAGTGTTTTTTCAGCTCCTTATATATCAAAACACAAGCATGCAAAACACACGTTATGGTGAAACAGAATACATTACCAAAAACACAGTATTTTGAGTATTTTTGATCATGCTACCAATAAAAACGCTTGAAAATTACATGCAAAAAGAACACTCTATTTTTGGGAAACGAAAGGAGATTACAGGAAATGTGTATTATGATTGTTTTTAAGTTCATTCATTACCAAAAAAGCTAAAATCCACAACAATATCTTTTGTTGAGAAACAATGAATAACAAATAAAAAATACGATAATTTTTTTCTTTCTTATTCATCTTCACAGGTACCGATATGCCAAAATTCGGGCAAAATTCAGGAAATTATGTGAAATAAGAACATTATCAAAAAAGTTACAATTTAGTGCTTTTTCTTTTAGACTGTTAGGTACCAATCCCCTAAAGTGCCTGCAATGCCACCTATATGGGGAAATTAAACGTCTTGCCTAGAAAATGGTCATATGAGTGTTTTTCAGCATGTTAGGAACCAACACGATAAATAACATAGAAGTCAATCTATTATGGGAATCCAAAACAAAAATTACTAAAAACCTGTCTTTTTCGTTGTTTTACGTAGAAAAACGCCAAAACGCATGCTAGCCAACCAATATGAAGAAATAAAATAACATTACCAAAAAAGGTACATTTTGAGTGTTTTTGATATTGTTACCTACAAAAAACGTGAAAATGGATGGAAAGCACTATATATTGGGAAGGAAAAAGGACATTATGAGAAACGTGTATTAATGAGTGTTTTATAGTTTCGGCCGAACTACAAGGCAAAAAACGCAAAACTTCTTGTATATAGAGAAGTTTCATACATCTAAAAATGCTGAAAATTCTGGAACAACACTCTTTAATTGAATAACGGAACAATCTTACTAAATGCGCATTTTCGAGTGCTTTTCACATCCTTACTCACCAAAAACTCAAATTGCATGCTAAAAAAACCAGCTTTATGTGGGAAAAAAAATGACATTACCAGAAAAATGTCTCCAGTGTTTTTGAGCGTGTTAAGGCAATAAAGCACTAAAAAGCACGGCAGTCACATTACATTTGAATAAAAAAGAATTTTCAACAAGAACTTGCCTTTTAAGTGTATTTAAGCTTTCTATATACCAAAATAGAAAAATGCATGCAAAATACACTTACATGGTGAAACAGAATAACATTACCAAAAACAATGTATTTTGAGTGTTTTTGATCATGTTACCGATAAAAAAACGCTTAATTACATGCAAAGAACCCTATTTTTGGGAAATGAAAGGAACATTGCAACGAGAAACGTGTATTATAACTGTTTTGGAGTTCATTAAGTACGAAAAAGCTAAAAGCCACAAATTTCACTCTTTATTGAGAAAAAAAAATTTAAAAAATACGATTTTTTTTTTCATTCTTATTTATCTTCACAGGTAACGAGGGTGCCAAAATTCGGGAAAAGTTCAGGAAAATTATATGAAATAAGAATATTATTAAAAAAGTTAAATCTAGCTTTTTTTTTCGGATTGTTATGTACCGTAAACCCCTAAAGTGCATGCAAAGCCACCTATATGGGGAAATTAAAATGTGTTTGCCAGAAAACTGTCTTGGCGGAGTTTTTCAGCATGTTAGGAACCAACACGATAAAACCCAAGGAAGTTTAATCTATATGGGAATCGAAAACAAAATTACCTGAAAATGTGTCTTTTCGGTGTTTTACGTAGAAAACCCTAAAACGGATGCAAACCAACCAAAATAAAGAAATAAAGCAACATTTCTAAAAAAGGTATATTTTGAGTGTTTTTGAAATTATTACCTACAAAAAACGCAAAAATGGATGGAAAGCACTAATAATGGGAAGCAAAAGGCACCAAAAATCATGTTAGGCACCAAAACGATAAATAATACTTTAAAGTCACTCTATATAGAAATCCAAAACAAAATTAATAAAATGTGTCTTTTAAAACATTTACGTAGAAAAACGCTAAAACGGATGCAAACCAACCAATATGAAGAAATAGAATATCATTTTCAAAAAAAGTATATTTTGTGTGTTTTTGAGTTTGTTACATAAAAAGTAACGCGAAAATGGATGCAAAGCACTCTATATAATGAAAAAAAAGAACATTAACGAGAAACGTGTATAATGAGTGTTTTATAGTTTCACCAGAATCACATGGCAAAAAACGCAAAAACTCGACTGTATGGAGAAGTTTCTAAGATACCAAAATACTGAAACTCATGAATAACACTCTTAAGCAAGAAACAGAACAACCTTACTAAAAGCTTGTATTTTGAGTGTTTTTTTTAGATTCCTAGTTACCAAAACCCCAAATTCCATGCGAAACTAGCTTTATGCGGGAAAAAAATGACATTGCCAGAAAAGTGTCTTTGAGTGTTTTTGAGCGTGTTAGGGAATAAAGTAATTATAAAGCAGGGCAATCACATTACATGAGAATAAAACCAACTTTAACGAAGAACTTGCCTTTTAGTGTTTTTGACACGCATTTAGTAAAGTGCCAGTCTTGCTTCTCAATTAAGAGTGTTATTCATGAGTTTCAGCATTTTGGGCATTTAGGAAACTTCTCCATATACACGAGTTTTTGCGTTTTTTGCCTTGTGGTTTTTTTAGAACTGCAAAATATTTTCCATTATACACTTTTCTCGCATAGTCCCTTTATTTTCCAATATACAGTGCCTTGTATCAATTTTTGCGTTTATTTCGTAGGCAACAAGTTAAAGTCATTCAAAATATACATATTTTTGGTAATGTTTTTCTTGCTTCTTGATATTGGTTGGCCTTGCATCAATTTTAGCGTTTTTCTACGTAAAACACTGAAAAGACATGTTTTCATTAATTTTCTTTTGAATTGCCACATAGATTGAGTCCCTTATTATTTATCGTTGTGGTGCCTAACATGCTGAAAAACACTCAAAAGTCAGATTTCTGGTAATGTCTTTAATTTCCTCATATGCGCGACTTGCATGTCTTTTTGAGTGTTTTTGAGCGTATTACGCATTAAATCACTAAAAGGAAGGGAAATCACATTATATTGGGAAAAAAACAAATTTTACCAACAATTTGTTTGCCTTTAAGTGTTTTTAAGCTCCTTACATACCAAAACGTTAAAACGCATGGAAAATACATTTTATGGAGAAACAAAATAATATTACCAAATACAATGTATTTTGAGTGTTTTTGATCATGTTATCTATAAAAACGCTTAAATACATGCAAAGAACCTTATGTTTCGAAAACGAAAGGACATTACGAGAAACGTGTATTATGAGTGTTTTTTAAGTTCTTTCAGTAAATTTAAAAGTTTAAAACCAACAAATAACACTCTTTATTTAGAAAAAAAAAAGAATAAACAAAAAATTTAAAAAATAGGAATTTTTTTTTTGTTATTCATCTTTATAGGTACCGAGATGCCAAAATTCTGCCAAAATTCAGGGATTTTATGTGGGAAAAAGAACATCACCAAAAAAAGTTAATTATAACTTTTTTTTTCGGATTGTTATGTACCAAACCCCTAAAGTGCATGCAAAGCCACCTATATAGGGAAGCAAAACGACTTTACCAGAAACCCAATCTTTTCAGTGTTTTTCAGCATAAAAGAAAACTAAAACGATAAATAATATGTCAGTCAATATGTGAATCCAAAACAAAATTACTGGAAACGCCCTTTTTCAGTGTTTTAAGTAGAAAAACGCTAAAAGGATGCAAACCAACCTATATGAAGAAATAGAATAACATTACTAAAAAAAGATATATTTTGAGTGTTTCTTGAGCTTGTTACCTACGAAAAAATGCAAAAAAATGGATGTAAAGCACTCTATATTAGGAAACAAAAGAACATTACAGAGAAACGTGTATAATGAGTGTTTTAGTTTTAAAAGAACCACAATGCAATAAACGAAAAAAATCGCATATAGAGAAATTTCTTACATAACAAAATGATGAAAAGGATGAATAACACTTTTAATTCATAAACCTTACCAAATTGTGTATTTTGAGTGTTTTTCACATTCTCAGTTACGAAAATGCCAAATTACATGCGAAACTACCTTCATGTGGGGGAAAAAAAATGACATTACCAAAAAAGTGTTCCTTTTTAGTGTTTTTGAGCGTGATATGTAATAAAGCACTAAAAAGCAGAACAATAACATTACATGGAAATACCACCAATCTCGCACAGCGAAAGAACTTGCCTTTAAGTGTTTTTTTTAACTCCTTACATACCAAAATCGCTAAAACGCATGCAAAACACCCTATATGGAGAAACAGAATAACATTACCAAAAACATGTATTTTGAGTATTTTTAATCATGTAACCTATAAAAACGTTTTTAAATACATGTAAAGAACCATTTGTTTGCATAATAAAAGGACATTACGAAAATCGTGTATTATGAGTGTTTTTAAGTTCCTTAAGCAATTAAAAAGCTAAACCTGCCAAATAACTCTTTATAGAGAAAAAAATTTGTTATTCATCTTCATAGGTACCGAGATGCTGTGTTCCCTGGCAAAATTCATGGAAAATTTGTAAAAAAAAAAATCAATATAAAAATTTTTTTTTAGCTTTTTTCCCGAGTGATGTACAAACTCTGGAAGTGCATGCAAATCCACCTATATGGGGAAATTACAAAACTTTACCAGAAACCTGTCTTTCGAGTGTTTTTCAGCAATTTCAACAATATTACATAAAAACGAGTCTCTTCAGTAATTTACGTAGAAAAAACGCTAAAACGGATGTAAACCAACCAATATGAAGAAAATAGAATAACATTACCAAAAAAGATATATTTTGATGTGTTTTTGAGCTTGTTACCTACAAAAAATGCAAAAATGGATGGAAAGCACTTTATATTGGCAAAGAAAAATGACATTACGACAAAGGTGTATGAGTGTTTTATATTTTGACAAGAACCACACAAAAAACTCAAAAATTCGTATTACATAAAGAAGTTTCTTACATTTAAAAAAGCTGAAACTCATGAATAACACTTTTAATTTTGAAAAACAGAAATACTTTACCAAATGTGTGTATTAGAAGAGTTTCTTACATACCAAAATGCTGAAACTTATGAATAACACTTTTAATTAAGAAATAGAACTACCTTACTAAATGCCTGTGTTTTATTTTTTTTTTCACATTCTTAGTTACCAAAACCCCAAATTCCATGCAAAACTAGCTTTATGTGGGAAAAAAAATGATATTACCAGAAAAGTGTCTTTTGAGTAAGGTTTTTGAGCGTGTAAGGCAATAAAGCACTAAAAAGCAGGGCAATCAAGACCATACGGGAATTAAAACAACTTTTACCAAGAACTTATTTTAAGTGTTTTTAAGCTCATTACATGCCTCATAACGTTAAAACGCATGCAAAAACACCCCTTTTATATAGAAACAGAATAAAATTACCAACAACATAGATTTTGAGTGTTTTTGATCATGTTATCTATAGAAAAGTTTAAATACATGGAATGAACCTTATGTTTGCGAAACGAAAGGACATTACGAGAAACGCGTATTATAAATGTTTTTAAGTTACTTCTAAGTACCAAAAAGCTAAAACCCACAAATAACACTTAATTTAGAAAAAAAGTAAAATAAAAAATAGGATTTTTTTTTTTGTTATTCATCTTCATAGGTACCGAGATGCCAAAATTCTGGGAAAATTCAGGGCTATTATATCATAAAACAAAAATTATGAATAAAAAAAGTTATTTTTAGCTTTTTTCGGACTGTTATGTACCAAACCCTAAAGTGCACCCAAAGACTCCTATATGAGGAAATTAAACGACCTTTCCAGAAATCTGTTTTTTGAGAGTTTTTCTAAAAGTGTTAGGCACCAAAACGATAAATAATAAGAAACTCACTCTATATGAGAATCCAAAACAAAATTGCTGAAATTGTTTTTTCTTTGTTTTACGTAGAAAAAGCAGCCAAAACGGAGGTAAAACCTACCAATATCAAGAAATAGAAAAACATTACCAAAAAGGTATATTTTGAGTGTTTTTGAGCTTGTTACCCTACAAAAAAAAACGCGAAAATTGATGCAAAGCACTATATATTAGAAAACAAAAGGATCTTGTAAGAAAAGTGTATAATGAGTTTTTTTATAGTTGGAAAACAACCAAAAGGTAAAAAAAACACAAAAACTCGTGTATATGGAGAAGGTTCCTACATACGAAAACGCTGAAACTCATGAATTACAATTTCTAATTGAGAAATAGAACAACCTTACTAAATGCGTGTATTTTGAGTGCTTTTCACATTCATAGTTACCAAAACCCGAAATTGCATGCGAAACCAATTTTATGCGAGAAAAAATGTCATTACCAGAAAAGTGTCTTTTTGAAGTGTTTTTGAGCGTGATAGGCAATAAAGCAATTAAAAAAGCAGGGTAATCATATTGCATTGAAATAACACTAATTAATACCAAAAACTTTGCACCTTTAAGTGTTTTCGAGCTCATTATATACCGAAAAGTTCAAAACGCAAGCAAAACAAACTTCATGGAGAAACAGAAAAACATTATTAAAAAACATGTATTTTGAGTTTTTTTGATCATGTTATCTATAAAAACGCCTAAATACATACAAAAGAACATTATGTTTGGGAAACAAAAGGACATTACGTGTATTATTATGTTTTTTTAAGTTCGTTAAGTAACAAAAAGATTAAAACCCACAAATAACGCTCTTTTATTTAGAAAATAAAAATACAAAAAATATAAAAATAAAATTTTTTTTTCTGTTATTCATATTCAAAGATACTGAGATGCCAAAATTCTGGAAAAATTCTCAGAGCAATCATATGATAAAAAGAATATTATCAAAAAAGTTAATTTCAGCCTTTTTTTTCGGACTGTTATGTACCAAACCTAAATGCATGTAAAGACTCCTATATGAGGAAATTAAACGACCTCATCAGAAATAATGTGTTTTGTGTTTTTTTTAGCATGTTAGGCACCAAAACGATAAATAATAAGGAACTCACTGTATAAGGGAATCCAAAAAAAAGTTACTGAAAACGTGTCTTCTCAGCGTTTTACGTAGAAAAACGCTTAAACGGATGAAAAGCAACCAATATCAAGAAAAAGAAAAAACGTTACTGAAAAGGTACATTTTGAGTGTTTTTGAGCTTGTTTACCTACAAAAAACGCGAAAATTAGCAAAAGCGCTCTATTTTGGAAAACAAAAGGACATTGCAAGGAAAGTGTATAATGAGTGTTTTTTATAGTTCAAAAGATCCACAAAAAATAAAAAAAATGCAAAATTTCGTGTATATGGAGAGGTTTCCTAGATACAAAAAATGCTAAAAACTCATGTATAACACTCCTAATTGAGAAACAGAACAACCTTAATAAATACGTGTATTTTGAGTGCTTTTCACATTCTTAGTTACCAAAACCCCAAATTGCATGCGAAAATAGATTTAGAAAAAAATGCCTTTACTCAAAAAGTGTCTGTTGAGTGTTTTTGAGCGTGATAAGCAATGTGCTAATTTAAAAGCAGGGCAATCACATTACTTTTGGAAGAAAAAAAAGAATTTTTACCAAGAAGTTGCCTTTAAGTGTTTTTGAGCTCCTTATATACCAAAACACTAAAACGCATGGAAAACACTAAGTGGTGAAACAGAATAACTTTTACTCAAAAACATGTGTTTTGAGTAAGTTTTTGATCAATGTTTACTAATAAAAACGCTTAAATAAATGCAAAGAACACTATTTTTTGGGAAACGAAAGGAGATTACGGGAAATGTGTATTTTGAGTGTTTTTAAGTTCCTTAATTACCAAAAAAGATAAAAAACCATAAATAACACTCTTTACTGAAAAATAATAAATAAATAAAAAAAAAAAAAATTTTTTTTTCTTCTTATTCATGTTCACAGGTACCGTAATGCCAAAATTCGGGCAAAATTCAGGAAATTATGTGAAATAAGAACATTATCAAAAAAGTAAAAATTTAACTTTTTTTCCGAACTGTTATGTACCAAACCCCTAAAGTACATGCAAAAAGCTACCTATATGGGGAAATTAAACGTCTATGCCAGAAAACGGTCATATGCGTGTTTTTCAGCATGTTAGGAACCAACACGATAAATAACATGGAAGTCAAGTTACATGGGAATCCAAAACAAAATTACTAAAAACGTGTCTTTTCGGTGTAGAAAAAACGCTAAAACGGATGCAAAACCAACTAATATGAAGAAATAAAATAACATTGCCAAAAATGTATATTTTGAGTGTTTTTAAAATTGTTACCTACAAAAAACGCGAAAATGGATGGAAAGCTTACTCTCTTTTGGGAAGCAAAAGGACATTACAAGAAACGTGTATAATGAGTGTTTTATAGTTTCACAAGAACTACAAGGCAAAAAAAACGAAAAAACTCGTGTATATAGAGAAAAGTTTCTCACATTTCAAAATGCTGAAACGTCTGGAACAACACTCTTAATTGAGAAACAGAACAATCTTACTGAATGCGTATTTTTTGAGAGCTTTTCACATTCCTTAGTTACAAAACCCGTAAATTGCATGCGAAACCAGCTTTATGTGTGAAAAAAATGATATTACCAGAAAAATGGGTTTTGAGTGTTTTTGAGCGTGTTGGGCAATAAAGCACTAAAAAAGCAGGGCAATCACATTACATTGCAATAAAACGAATTTTTTAAAGAGAACTTGCCTTTAAGTGTATTTGACCTCCTTATATACCAAAACACTAAAAATGCATGCAAAACACACTTTATGGTGAAACAGAATAACATTTCCAAAAACATATATTTTCAGTGTATTTGATCATGTTACTCACTAAAAACGCTTAAATACATGCAAAGAATTCTATTTTTTGGAAAATGAAAGTACATTACGAGAAACGTGTATCATAATTGTTTCTAAGTTCAGTTTGAGTACGAAAAAAGTTTTGGGTGTCAAATTACACTTTTTATTGAGAAAAAAAATAAATAAAAAAATACAATTTTTTTTTTCATTCTTATTCATATTCACAGGTAACGAGGTGCCAAAATTCAGGCAAAGTTCAGGAAATTATATGAACCAAGAACATTATCAAAAAAAAGTTAAATTTCGTTTTTTTTTTCGGACTGTTATGTACCAAACCCCTAAAGTGCATGCAAAAAACCACCTGTATGGTTAAATTAAACGTTTTTCCCAGAAAAACTGTTTTATGAGTGTTTTTCAGCATGTTTAGAAACCAACACGATATAACCCAAGGAAGCTCAATCTATATGGGAATCGAAAACAAAATTACTAAAAACGTATTTTTTCGGTGTTTTACGTAGAAAACGCTAAAACGGATGCAAACCAACCAAAATGAAGAAATAGAATAACATTACTAAAAAGGTATATTTTGAGTGTTTTTGAAATTGTTACCTACAAAAAAACGCAAAAATGGATGGAAAGCACTGTATAATGGGAATAAAAGGCACCAAAAAGCATGTTAGGCACCAAAACGATAAATAATATGAAAGTCACTCTGCGGAAATCCCAAAACAAAATTACTGAAAATGTGTCTTTTAAAAGATTTACGTAGCAAAACGATAAAACGGATGCAAACCAACCAATATGAAGAAATAGAATAATATTACCAAAAAAGTGTTTTTTTTTTGTGTGTTTTTGAGCTTGTTATATAAAAAGAAACGCGAAAATTGGATGCAAAAGCACTCTATATAAGGTAAAAAAAAAAGGACATAACGAGAAACGTGTATAATGAGTGTTTGCAGTTTTACCAGAATCAGAAGGCAAAAAGCGCAAAAACTCGATTGCATGGAGAAGTTTCTCAAGATACTAAAATACTGAAACTCACGAAACTCAAGAAACAGAACAACCTTATAAAATGCGTGTATTTTGGGTGTTTTTTTTTTTATACATTCTTAGTTATGAAAACCCCAAATTTCATCCGAAACTGGCTTTATGTGGGAAAAAAATGACAATGCCAGAAAAGTGTCTGAGTGTTTTTTGAGCGTGTTAGCAGTAACAAAGCACTAAAAAGCAGGACAATCACATTACATGGGAATTAAAGCCATCTTTTACAAAGAACTTTTCTTTTTAGTGTTTTTGGACGCGCATTTAGTAAGGTTGCTCTGTTTCAGCCAATTAAGAGTGTTATTCATGAAGTTTCAGCGATACTCGTATACGAGTTTTTTGCGTTTTTTGCCTTGTTTTTTTTTTTTAACTGTAAAACGTTCCATATACATTTTCAGTAATGTCCCTTTGTTTTTCTCAATATAGAGTGCTTTGTATCCATTTTCGCGTTTTTTTTTTTAGGTAACAAGCTCAAAAACACTCAAAATATTACATTTTTGGTAAAGTTTTCTTCTGCGTCTTGATATTGGTTGGTTTGTATCCAGTTTTAGCGTTTTTCTTCGTAAAACACTGAGAAGACACGTTTTCAGTAATATTCTTTTGGATTCCTCACACAGAGTGAGTTCTTTATTATTTATGGTTTTGGTGCCTAACATGCTGAAAAAAAAACACTCAAAAGACAGATTTCTGGTAAATTTAATTTCCTCATATGGGAGGCTTTGCATGTCTTTTCAGTGCTTTTGAGCGTGTTAGCGCAATAAAGCACTAAAAGCCAGGGCAATCATATTACATGGGAATAAAACCAAATTTTACCATAAATTTCCCTTTAAGCGTTTTTTGAGCTCCTTACATACCAAAACGCTAAAACGCATGCAAAATACATTTTATGGAGAAACAGAATAACATTACCAAAATACATGTATTTTGAGTGTTTTTGATCATAAGAATAATAAAAACGCTTAAATACAAGCAAAGAACCTTATGTTTCGGAAACGAAAGGACATTACGAGAAACGTGTATTATAAGTGTTTTTTTAAGTTCTTTCAGTACCCAAAAGCTAAAACCCACAAATAACACTCTTTATTTAGAAAAAAAAATAATAAACAAAAAAATTTAAAAAATAGGAATATTTTTTTTTCTTATTCATCTTCCTAGGTACCGAGATGCCAAAATTCTGCCAAAATTCAGGGATTTTATATTGGAAAAAGAACATCACCAAAAAAGTTAATTATAACTTATTTTTCGGATTGTTATGTACCAAACCCTAAAGTACATGCAAAGCCACCTATATATGGAAGTTTAACGACCTTACCAGAAACCTGTCTTTTCAGTGTTTTTCAGCATGTTAGGCACCAAAACGATAAATAATATGGAAGTCAGTCATTATGTCAATCCAAAAGAAAATTACTGATAACGTGTCTTTTCAGTGTTTTGATGTAGAAAAACGCTAAAGAAATAGAATAACATTACCAAAAAGATATATTTTGAGTGTTTTTTGAGCTTGTTACCTACAAAAAATGCAAAAATGGATGTAAAGCACTCTCTATTAAGAAACAAAAGGACATTACGAGTAGTAACGTGTATAATGAGTGTTTTATAGTTTTAAAAGAACCACAAGGCAATAAACGCAAAAACTCATGTATATAGAGAAATTTCTTACATACCAAAATGAATCAATGTACGAATAACACTTTTAAACGATAAAACAGATCTACCTTACCTAATTGTGTATTTTGAGTGTTTTCCACATTCTTAGTTACGAAAATGCCAAATTACATGCGAAACTTTGGCAAATAAAAGGACATTACGAGAAACGTGTATTATGGAGTGTTTTTTAAGTTCCTTAAGTACCAAAAAAATAAAAACCACAAATAACACTCTTTCTTTAGAAAAAAAAATAAAATAAAATAAAAAATTTAAAAAAAAATAAGATTTTTTTTTTCTTTTGTTATTCATCTTCATATGTACCGAAATGCCAAAATTCTGGGAAAATTCAGGGCAATCATATAATAAAACAATATTACCAAAAAAGTTAATTTCAGCTTTTTTTTCGGACTGTTATGTACTAAACCCTAAAGTGCATGTAAAGCCTCCTATATGAAGAAGAAATTAAACGACCTTACCAGAAATCTGTGTTTTGAGTGTTTTTTAGCATGTTAGGCACCAAAACGATAAATAATAAGGAACTCACTCCATATGGGAATCCAAAACAAAGCGAATGGAAACGTATCTTTCCTGCGTTTTACATAGAAAAACGCTAAACGCTAAACGCATGCAAAGAACACTATTTTTGGGAAACGAAAGTAGATTACGAGAAACGTGTATTATGAGTAAGCTTAATTTCATTAATTACCAAAAACATGGTTTTGAGTGTTTTTGATCACGTAACCTATTAAAACGCTTAAACACATGTAAAGTACCCTATGTTTGTATAACAAAAGGACATTACGAAAATCATGTATTATGAGTGTTTTTAAGTTCCTTAAGTACTAAAAAAAGCTAAAACCCACAAATAACTCTTTATAGAGAGAAAATTTTTTTTTTTGTTATTCATCTTCATAGGTACCGAGATGCCAAACTTCTTGCAAAATTCATGGAAATAAAAAAAAAATCATTATAAAAAATAATTTTTAGCTTTTTTCCGGAGTTATGTACAAACTCTGAAGTGCATGCAAATCCACCAATATGGGGAAATTACACGACTTTACCAGAAACTTGTCTCTCTCTCTCTCTCTTTGAGTGTTTTTTTAGCAATTTTCAACAATATTACTTAAAACGTGTCTTTTCAGTGATTTACGTAGAAAAACGCTAAAACGAATGCAAACCAACCAATATGAAGAAAAGAATAACGTTACCAAAAAGATATATTTTGATGTGTTTTTGAGCTTGCACCTGCCAAAAATGCAAAAATGGATGGAAAGCATTTTATATTGGCAAAGAAAAGGACATTACGAGAAACGTGTATGAGTGTTTTATAGTTTGACAAGAACCACAAGGTAAAAAAAACCCAAAAACTCATGTACATCAAGAAGTTTCTTACATACCAAAAAGCTGAAACTCATGAATAACACTTTTAATTTTGAAACAGAAATATCATACCAAATGTGTGTATTAGAAAAGCTTCTTACATACCAAAATGTTGAAACCCTATAAATAACACTTTTAATTAAGAAATAGAACAACCTTACTTAATACTCGTGTTTTGATTTTTTTTTCACATTCCTAGTTACCAAAAACCCCAAATTCCATGCAAAACTAGCTTTATATGGGAAAGAAAATTATATTACCAGAAAAGTGTCTTGAAAGTGTTTTTGAGCGTGTTAGGCAATAAAGTACTCTAAAACGTAATGCAATCACATTACAAAGGAATAAAAACAACTTTTTACCAAGAACTTGCTCTCAAGTGTTTTTGAGCTCATTTATGCCCAAAACGCTAAAACGCATG
Organism: Scylla paramamosain; assembly: GCF_035594125.1. Taxonomy (NCBI): domain Eukaryota; kingdom Metazoa; phylum Arthropoda; class Malacostraca; order Decapoda; family Portunidae; genus Scylla; species Scylla paramamosain. The sequence goes on along the minus strand of NC_087158.1, from coordinate 7,230,418 downwards.
CAAAACACCTTTGGTGAAGAAACAGAATAAAATGGCCAACAACATATATTTTTGAGTGTTTTTGATCATGTTATCTATCAAAATGCTTAAATACATGCAAAGAACCTTATGTTTGCAAAACGAAAGGGGACATTACAAGAAAATGTGTATTATCAATGTTTTTAAGTTCCTTAAGTACCAAAAAAGCAAAAACCTGCTAAATAACATTCTTTAGAAAAAAAAAGCGACAAAACAAAAAAAAATAGGATTTTTTTTTTTTGTTATTTATCTCCATAGGTATGGAGATGCCAAAATTCTGGGAAACTTCAGGGCTATTATATCATAAAAGGAACATTATCAAAAAAGTTAATTTTAGCTTTTTATTCGGACTCCTATAAGACTGCTATAAGAAGAAAATGTTAAACGACCTGACCAGAAATCGGTTTTTTGAGTGTTTTTCAGCACAGAAAATCAAAACGATAAATAATAAGGAACTCACTCTATATGAGAATCCAAAACAAAATTGCTGAAAACGTGTTTTTTCTCGTTTTACGTAGAAAAACGCCAAAATCTGATGCAAAACTACCAATATCAAGAAATAGAAAAACTTTACCAAAAAGGTATATTTTGAGTGTTTTTGAGCTTGTTACCTACAAAAAACGCGAAAATTGATGCAAAGCACTCTATATTGGGAAACAAAAGGACATTGCAAGAAAAGTGTATAATGAGTGTTTTATAGTTCAAAAGAACCACAAGGCAAAAAACGCAAAAATCTCGTGTATATGGAGAGGTTTCCCAGCTCACAAAAATGCTGAAACTCATGTATAAAACTTATGTATAACACTCCTAATTGAGAAAGAGAACAACCTTAATAAATGTGTCATTGGAGTGCTTATCACATTCTTAAGTTACCAAAACCTCAAATTGCATGCATAGAAAAATAGATTTGTGGAAAAAAAAATGAATTACCAGAAAAGTGTCTTTTGAGTGTTTTTGGAGCGTGATAGAAAAGTTGCAGAACTAAAAAGGAGTGCAATCACATTAAATTGGAGGAAAAATATCAAATTTTTATCAAGAACTTGCCTTTAAGTGTTTTTGAGCTCCTTATATACCAAAACACTAAAACGAATGCAAAACACTCTTTATGGTGAAACAGAATAACATTACCAAAAAACATGTATTTTGAGTATTTTGATCATGTTACCAATAAAAACGCTTAAATAAGTGCAAAGCAACACTATTTTTGGGAAACGAAAGGAGATTACGAGAAACGTGTATTAAGTGAGTGTTTTTAAGTTCATTAATTACCAAAAAGCTAAAAGCCACAAATAACGCTCTTTATTGAGAAAAAATAAATAAATAAAAAAAAATACCATATTTTTTTTTCTTTCTTATTCATCTTCACAGGTACTGATATGCCAAAATTCGGGCAAAATTCAGAAAATTATGTGAAATAAGAACATTATCAAAAAAGTTAAATTTAGCTTTTTTTTTTTCGGACTGCTATGTACCAAACCCCTAAGGTGCATGCAAAGTCACCTATAAGGGTAAATTAAACGTCTTTGCCAGAAAAACGGTCTTATGAGTGTTTTTCAGCATCTTAAAAAACCAACACGATAAATAACATGGAAGTCAATCTATATGGGAATCGAAAACAAAATTACCAAAAACGTGTCTTTTCCGTGCTTTACGTAGAAAAACGCTAAAACGGATGCAAACCAGCCAATATGAAGAAATAAAATAACATTACCAAAAAGGTATATTTTGAGTGTTTTTGAAATTGTTACCTACAAAAAACGCGAAAATGGATGGAAAGCACTCTATATTAGGAAGGAAAAGGACATTACGAGAAACGTGTATAATGAGTGTTTTATAGTTTTTCAAGAACTACAAGGCAAAAAAATTAAAAAACTCGTGTATATAGAGAAGTTTCTTACATTCTAAATTGCTGAAACTCTGGAACAACACTCTTAATTGAGAAACAGAAAAATCTTATTAAATGCGTGTATTTTGAGTGCTTTTCACATTCTTAGTTACCAAAACCCCAATTTGCATGCGAAACCAGCTTTACGTGGAAAAAAAATGACATTACCAGAAAAAAATGTCTTTCGAGTGTTTTTGAGCGTGTTAGGCAATAAAGCACTAAAAAGCAGGGCAAACACATTACATTGGAATAAAACCAATTTTTAACAAGAACTTGCCTTTAAGTGTTTTGAGCTCCTTATATACCAAAACACTAAAACGCATCCAAAATACACTTTATGGTGAAACAGAAGAACATTACCAAAAACATGTATTTTGAGTGTTTTTGATCATGTTACCAATAAAAACGCTTAAATACATGCAAAGAACCCTATTTTTGGGAAACGAAAGGACATTACCAGAAACGTGTATTATGAGTATTTTTAAGTTCCTTAAGTACCAAAAAAGCTAAAACCCACAAATAACACTCTTTATAGAGAGAAAAGAAAAAGAAAAGAAATTTTTTTTTTTTTTTTTGTTATTCTTCATAGGTACTAAGATGCCAAAATTCTGGCAATATTCTTTTGGAATCGAAAACATAATTACTGACTACGTGTCTTTTCGGTGTTTTACGTAGAAAAACGCTAAAACAGATGAAAACCAACTAATATGAAGAAATAGAATAACATTACCAAAGAGGTATATTTTGAGTGTTTTTGAGCTTGTTACCTACAAAAAAACGCGAAAATGGATGCAAAACACTCCCTATTGGGAAAGAAAAGGACATTACGAGAAACATGTATAATGAGTGCCTTATTATTTTCGGGCAAAATTAACTTGTGGTTCACAAGAACCACAAGGCAAAAAAACGTAAAAACTCGTGTATGTAAAGAAGTTTCTTAGATACCAAAATGCTGAAACTCATGAATAAAAATCTTAACTGAGTAACAGAACAACATTACCAAATGCGTGTATTTTGAGTGTTTTTTCATATTCTTTTCCAAAACCCTAAAGAGCATGCGAAACTAGCTTTATGTGGGAAAAAATGACATTACCAGAAGTATCTTTTCAGTGTTTTTGAGCGTGTTAGGCAACAAAGCACTAAAAAGCAGGGCAATCATATTACATTGGAATAAAACTAACTTTTACCAAGAACTTGCCTTGAAGAGTTTTTAGGCTCCTTACATACCAAATCGCTAAAACGCATGCAAAACACTCCTTTATGGAGAAACAGAATAACATTACCAAAAATAAGTGTTTTGAGTGTTTTTTATCATGTTACCTATAAAAACGCTTAAATACATGCAAAGATCCCCATATTTGGGAAACGAAAGGACATTACGAGAAATGTGTATGATGAATGTTTTTAAGTTCATTAAGTACCAAAACGTTAAAACCTACAAAAAACACTCTTTATAAAGAAAAAAAAAAATAGCATTCTTATTTTTTTGTTATTGATGTTCATAGGTACCAAGATGACAAAATTCTACCAAAATTCAGGGAAATTATGTGGAAAAAACATTATCGAAAAAGTTAATTTTATCTTTTTTTTCGGAGTTATTTTCCAAACCATAAAGTGTATGCAAAGCCACCTATCTCATGAAATTTAACGACTTTACAAGAAACATGTCTTTTGAGTGTTTTTCTGCATGTTAGGCACCAAAACGATAAATAATATGAAAGTCACTCTATATGGAAATCCAAAACAAAATGACTGAAAACGTGTCTTTTAAAAGATTTACGTAGAAAAACGCTGTGTGTTTTTGAGCTTGTTACATGAAAAAAACGCGAAGATGGATGCAAAGCATTCTATATAAGGAAAAAAAAAGGACATAACGAGAAACGTGTATAATTAGTGTTTTATAGTTTCACCAGAATCACAAGGCAAAAAACGCAAAGACTCGACTGTATGGGGAAGTTTCTAAGATACTAAAATACTGAAACTCATGAATAACACTCTTAATCAAGAAACAGAACAACCTTACTAAATGCGTGTATTTTGAGTGTTTTTTTTACATTCAAAACCCCAAATTCCATGCAAAAATAGCTTTATGTGGGAAAAAAATGACATTACCAGAAAAGTGTCTTTGAGTGTTTTTGAGCGTGTTAGGCAATAAAGCAATAAAAAGCAGGGCAATCACATTACATGGGAATAAAACCAACTTTTACGAAGAACTTTCCTTTTAGTGTTTTTGACACGCATTTTGTAAGGTTGCTCTGTTTCTCAATTAAGTGTGTTATTCATGAGTTTCAGCATTTTGGTATATAGGAAACTTCTCCATATACACGAGTTTTTGCGTTTTTTGCCTTGTTTTTTTTTTTTTTTACTATAAAACATTCATTATACACTTTTCTCGCAATGTCCCTTTCTTTCCCAATATAGAGTGCTTTGTATCCATTTTCGCGGTTTTTGTGTATGTAACAAGCTCAAAACACTCAAAATATACATTTTTGGTAATGTTTTTCTGCTTCTTGATATTGGTTGGTTTGTATCAGTTTTAGCGTTTTTCTACGTAAAAAACTGAGAAGACACGTTTTTAGTAATTTTCTTTTGGATTCCCACATAGAATGAGTTCCTTATTATTTATCGTTTTGGTGCCTAACATGGTGAAAAACACTCAAAAGACAGATTTCTGGTAAGGTCTTTAATTTACTCACATGGGAGGCTTTGCATGTCTTTTCAGTGTTTTTGAGCGTGTTACGCAATAAAGCACTAAAAGCCAGGGCAATCACATTACATGAGAATAAAACCAAATTTTACCAAGAACTTCCCTTTAAGTGTTTTTGAGCTCCTTACATATCAAAACGCTAAAACGCATGTAAAATAAGTTTTATGGAAAAAAAACAGAATAACATTACCAAATACATGTATTTTGAGTGTTTTTGATCATGTTATCTATAAAAACGCAAGCACTCTATATTGGGAAGCAAAAGGACATTACGGGAAACGTGTATAATGAGTGTTTTATAGTTTCACAAGAACCACAAGGCAAAAAACGCAAAAACTCGTGTATATAGAGAAGTTTCTTACATACCAAAACGCTAAAAATCATGAATAACACTTTTAAGTGAAAAACAGAACTATCTTACCAAATGTGTGTATTTTGAGTGTTTTTCACATTCTTAGTTACGAAAATCCCAAATTACATGCGAAACTAGCTTTATGTGGGAAAAAAATGACATTACCAGAAAAGTGTCTTTTGAGTGTTTTTGAGCGTTATATGCAACAAAACACTAAAAAGCAGAACAATCACATTACACTGGAATAAAACCAAATTTTACGAAGAACGTGCCTTTAAGTCTTTTTTTAACTCCTTACATACCAAAACGCTAAACGCATGCAAAGCAACCTTTATGGAGAAACAGAATAACATTACAAAAAACATGTATTTTGAGTGTTTTTGATCATGTTACCTATAAAATCGCTTAAATACATGCAAAGAACCCTATGTTTGTGAAACGAAAGGACATTACGAAAATCGTGTATTATGAGTATTTTTAAGTTCCTTAAGTACCAAAAATCTAAAACCACAATTAACACTCTTTTCAGTTTTAGCGTAGAACGCTAAAACGGATGCAAACCAACCAATATGAAGAAATAGAATAACATTACAAAAAAAGATGAGTGTTTTTGAGCTTATTACCTACAAAAAACGCAAAAAATGAATGCAAAGCAGTCTATATCTGGAAACAAAAGGATATTACAAGAAAATTGTATAATGAATGTTTTAATAGTTTTCAAGAACCATAAGGCAAAAAACGCAAAAACTCGTGTATATGGATATTTTTCTTAGATACTAAAATGCTGAAATTCATGAATAACACTCTTAATTGAGAAACAGAACAACCTTACCAAATGCGTGTATTTTGAGTGTCTTTTTACATTTTTAGTTACCAAAACCCGAAATTACATGCGAAACAAGCTTTATGTTGGAAATAAATGACATTACCAGAAAAAAAGTGTCTTTTGAGTGTTTTTGAGCGTGTTAGGAAATAAAGCACAAAAAAGCAGGGCAATGACATTACATGGGAATAAAACCAACATTTACCAAGAACTTGTCTTTAAGTGTTTTTCAGCTCCTTACATACTAAAACGCTAAAATGCATGCAAAACACCCTTTATTGAGAAACAAAATAACATTACGAAAAACATGAATTTTTAGTGTTTTTGATCCCTTACGTATAAAAACGCTTAAATACATGGAAAGAACCCTATGTTTGGGAAACGAAAGGACATTACGAGTAACGTGTATTATGAGTGTTTTTAAGTTCCATGAGTACGAAAAAAGTTAAAACCCACAAATAACACTCTTTATAGAGAAAATAAATTAATTAATTAAAACGAATTTTTTTTTTTTGTTATTTATCTTCATAGGTACCGAGATGCCAAAATTCTGGCAAATTTCAGGGAAATTATGTGAAAAAATAATATTATGAAAAAAGTTAATTATAGCTTTTTTTTTTTTCGGACTGTTATGTACCAAACCCTAAAGTGTATGCAAAGCCATCTACATGAGGAAATTAAACGACTTTACCAGATACCTGTCTTTTGAGTGTTTTCAGCAAGTTAGGCACCAAAACGATAAATAATATGGAAGTCACTCTTTATGGGAATCCAAAACAAAATTACTGAAAACGTGTTTTTTTAGTGTTTTACTTAGAAAAACATTGAAACGGATGCAAACCAACCAATATGAAGAAATAGAATAATATTACTAAAAAGTTATATTTTGAGTGTTTTTGAGCTTGTTACCTACAGAAAACGCGAGAATAGTTGCAAAGCACTCTATACTGGGAAAGAAAAGGACATTACGAGAAACGTGTATAATGAGTGTTTTATAGTTTCACAAGAACCACAAGGCAAAACACGCAAAAACTCGTGTATATGGAGATATTTCTTAGATACCAAAATGCTGAAATTCATGAAGAACACTCTTAATTGAGAAACAGAACAACCTTACCAAATAGGTGTATTTTGAATCTTTTTAACATTCTTACTTACCAAAACCCCAAATTGCATGCGAAACTAGCTTTGTGTGAAAAAAAATATATTATCAGAAAAGTGTCTTGAGATTTTTTGAGCGTGTTAGGCAATAAAGCACTAAAAAGCAGGGTAATCACCGTTACACGGGAATAAAACCAACTTTTACCAATAACTTGCCTTTAAGTGTTTTAAGCTCCTTACATACGAAAACGCTAAAACGCATACAAAACAAGTATTTTGAGTCTTTTGTAAGATTGTTACGTAAAAAAACGCCTAAATGAATCGGAAATATCCTATATGGGAAAAATTAAAAGACATTACGAGAAACGTGTATTATGAGTGTTTTTGATTTTTTGGTATCAAAAGGGTAAAACGCATGAAAAACACTCTATATGGAGAAACAGAACAATACTGCCAAAAAAAAACGTGCATTTTGAGTGTTATGACATTGTTAGTTACCAAAAAGCCAAAATTCATGCAAAGACCCATATATAGATACATGAAACGACTTTAAAACGTATGAAAATACTATCCATTGAGAAATAGAATACACTAACCAAAAAGGTGTATTTTGTGTTTTTTTTTTTTTTTTGAGCTTATTATGTACAAAATCGCCTGTCATCAAACAAATCACCCTGCATATGAAAATAAAAAGGGCATTACGAGAAACGCTTGTTGTGTTTTTTTTTTTTTATTATTTTCTTAAGTACCAAATCAGTACTTCAATAGTGCTCTGAAGAAAAAGAACAAACTTACCAAAAACGGGTAATTTTTTTACATTGATAATTACCAAAACGCCAACATGCATGTAAAGCAACCTATATGAAGAAACGAAACGAAATCACTAGAAACTTGTCTTTTGTTCTTTTTTTGCGCGTGTTAGGCACCAAATCAGTAAGAAGCAACGAAATCACCCCATAGGGGAATACAAAACAACTTTACTAAAACGTGTCTTTAGAGTGTTTTTTTTTTAGGTTCTTACGAACTAAAATGTCAAAATACATGCAAACACCCTGTTAGGTACCAAAGCACCAAAAAACAGCCTATATGAGGAAACGAAAGGACATGACAAAAAACGTGTATTATGAGTTTTTTTTTTTTTTTTTTTAGCTTCTCAGGTACCAAAACGCAAAAATCGAGAAAGAAAAAAACATTACCAAAAGCGTGTAATTTGAATGTTTTTCACATTGTCAGGTAGGAAAACACGATAATGCTTGCTCGCTATACGAGAAAATTAAACAACAATATAAGAAATGTGTTTTTATGTTTTTTTTAGCGTGTTAGGCACGAAAACGCTAAATAGCATGGAAAGCATCTTATATAGAAATGCAAAATAATAAGCATGTCTTTTAAGTGTTTTAAACTTTTTACGTTCCAAAACGCTAAAACACATGCAACAAACACGAATAATCTTACCAAACAGAAAAAAACCTTACCAAAAACGTGTATTTTGAGTCTTTTTGAGTCTGTTACGTACATCATCTTAAAAATGCATGTAAAGCACCCTGTATGAGGAAACGATAGGACATTACGAGAAACGTGCATTATCAGAGTTTTGAGTCTCTTAGGTACCAAACACTAAACCGCCTGAATGAAAATTAAATATATTCTATATCTCTTAATAGAGAAACAGAACATCACCAAAAACGTGTTTTTGAGTGTTTTTTTTTTCCTTTTTATGTACCAAAACGTCAAAATAAATACGAAGCATCCTATATGGGGAAATGGAAAGACATTTGGAGAAACAAGTTTTATTTGTGTTTCTGAGCTTCCTAAGTAAGCTTCCTAAGTACCAAAACGCTAAAAAGGATGAATAGCACCCTATATAGAGAAAAAGAACAACATTATTTAAAATCTTTATTTTGAGCGTTTTTCACATTATGTAGCAAAACATCATAATGCATGCAGATCCCTATATGAAGAAGCAAAACGATATTACAGGAAACGTGTCTTTTGAGTGTTTACTTGAGTGTTAGGAATCAAAATGCTAAAAAGCATTGAAAGCACCCTATTTGGCGATATAAAATAACATTACCAAGAAAGTATCTTTAGAGTGTTTTTCACCTTCTTACATCCGAAATCGCTGAAAAGCATGCAAAACAACCTTTACGGAGAAACAAATTAACATTACCAAAAAACTTGTATTTTGATTGTTTTTGTGCTTGTTAAGTATAAAAGTGCCAAATTAAACGCAAAGCATCCCACATGGAGAAAAGAAAGGACATTACGAGAAAAGTGTATTATGAGAGATTTTGAGCTTTTTAGGTACCCAGACTCAAAAACACACGATTAGAACTTTATATGGAAAAATAACTCAACCGAAAACTTTTACTTAAACTTTTTTTTCATATTGTTAAGTACCAAAATACAAAATGCATTGGAAGCCCCCTTTATCGGGAAACGAAATGACAGTATCATCAACGTGTCTTTTGAGTGTTTTTCAACGTGTTAGACACCAAAACGCTGAAAAGCATGGAAAGCGCTCCATAAAGGAATACAAAATAACATTACTAAAAACGTGTTTTAAAGGTTCTTATGTACAGAAACGCTAAAACTCAAGCAAAACACTCTTTATAGAGAAGCGAAATAAATATTTCGTTGATAAATTACATTCAGGACAGTTAGGGAATATCCCTTACATAAGAATAAGATCGCAGAAGAATGATCCTAAATGGATGACAGAGGTTAAAACATTACATAGGGCGAAAGAGAAGTATATATGAGATTAAAGACAGGGGAAGTGGTTTTAAGGCCATAATATAATGAATTAGAAAAGTCAGGAGTTTAACAAGGAAAGCTAAAAATAGTTATGAATTAAAGGTAGCCAGCCAAGCGAATATGGATCCCAAGTGATTTTATCAGGCATATAAGACGAAGAATAGAGAAACAATAGTTCCTTAAAGACAGCAGAATGGGACCTGCTTAGTTGTTGGGAGGAGATTAGTAAAATTGTGAACGAGTATTTCTTAACTGTCTTTGCCCAGGAAAACATGCAGGATTTGCCGAATAGTGACAAGATATTTAGAGTAGAAGAAAATGAGAAGCTGACAGATATTACCATAACTAAAGAGATAGTGGAACGGGAGATAGATAAGCAGAAAAGTTCAAGTCACCAGGACCAGATGAAATATATTCCACAGTATTTAAGAATTGGAAAAAGGTTATAAGTAATCTGGATAAGGTCATGGCCAAGCGGCAGGCGACAGAGTGTTGTAATAAACGGCTCTAATTCTGAGTGGGGTCAAGTAATTAGTGGAGTGACAAAGGGATTATTAGTATTAGGGCCGGTGTTGTTTGTAATATATGTCAATGACTTGGATAGTGGAATTAGTAGTGTTGTTAGTAAATTTGCGGATGACACGAGAGTATGTAGATTAATTAGGTCAGAATCGCATACCATCGCCTTGCAGGCAGATTTGGATAGGATGAACGAATGGACAGAAAGATGGCAAATGCAGTTTAATATCAACAAATGCAAAGCACTTAGCGTAAGTAGAAGAAACCCACACAGTAGTTACACAATGAACAATCAAGTTCTGGTAGGTTCAGGGTTAGAAAAAGATTTTGAGATTTAAAGTTAGCTCTGAACTCCGTCTAAGAAAGCAATGCAAAGAGGCCAGAAACAAAGCAAATAGTGTATTATGATTCATTTTCAGGAGTGCTAAAAGTAAAACCCCCTAAGTAATATTAAAGTTACATTTAGCGCTGGTCAGACTTCATCTAGACTACGCTGTCCTATTCTGGTCACCACATCACAGGAAGAATAAAGGTCTATTAGAATCACTTCAAAGGAGAATGACTAAAAGGATACAGGGAGATGAGGAGTATTCCTTACGAAGCGAGATTCAAGCTGTTAAATTTACATTCTTTAGAGAGACGTAGGTTAAAGGGAGCGCCCACCTCCAATTGCATTGAAAATTATTTTTTTCACTTTTTTTTTTTTTTTTTTTTTGGCTTAAATTCATCCCACATGATAGGGGAAACGTTTGGTATACAATAATCACGGATCTGACAAGCTTAGCCTTAAGTAGAGAGCGGTTTCCCCACCCCCCCTCTGATTTTCGCCGTGTTGTGGTGGCGTCTCGATGGCCGCGCGCGACAAGCTGCCATAGAGAGAATTGCTTATTTCTCTATCAATGGCTTACAATTTGTCCTTCTCTACAGCAAAATCTATGCTGGAAAGAAAAAAGGAAAAATATATATCCCTTTCCGATGACGCAACTACTTCCATGATACCCCAGGGGTGAGACTATCTAGTCGGTAAAGGCCAAAAATATATAAATAAATAAATAACTAAATATTCAGCAATACTTTTATGTTTCACTTACATCACTAATCTGATCAAATAAAATCAAAGTACAGGGAAGGGTATAAAAAGGCGATAAAAGCTATAGGCACCACACGCTGAGCCTTGCAATGTTTCAGCATTGTATAGAAAGCCTCTAATAGCAATGATTTACAAATATAACAATATATAAATGAAACCCCTATAAATCCTGCTCTCTCTCTGACTCAGCAAGAGAGAAAATGGAAAAGTTTTAGGGGTAGCTAGCCTCGTTTCTACTGATTTTTGGGCATCTTATTGAAAGTTGATCTATTTTTGCCTCTCCTGAAAAACATGCTTTTTTGAGGTTTTCCTGTAATGACTGGGTTATTTATTGTCCTATAGTCACCATTTTTGTCATGTAAGTAAACTGGACTGTGACACACGATCGGTAAGAAGAAATTTTCATTTTTCAAGTAGGTTTTTTTCTTGTGATTTTTCTTATGCACAAAAAAATTTCCTCTATGTTTGACTAATGTTTTGATTACTTTATAATATAGATTTGGACAAAACCTTCTTACTGAACCTGCATAATCTTCCTAGCTGCTACCATGCACGATTTCAATGTGATCCATCGACCCTAAAATTTTTTATCCAATTTTTTTTAACAACTTTGAAAAGAATTCACTGCACATGCGCAGTTCGTTATAGATTAATAAAAATTTCAACGAGTATTATATTTTTAATGACAAAGAAGATGAAAAAATGAAAAAAAGTCTACGGTTAAAATCAGCCACTTTGCAGGTGGAGGTGGGCGCTCCCCTTAAGAGTGGACCTGATAGAAGTCTTTAGAAGAAGAAGATAGAAGTGTTTTTGAGCTCCTAACATACCAAAACACTAAAACGCATGCAAAACACCCTTTATGAAGAAACAGAATAACATTACCAAAAACATGTATTTTCAGTGTTTTTGATCATGTTACCTATAAAAACGCTTAAATACATGCAAAGAACCCTATGTTTGGAAAACGAAAGGACATTACGAGAAACGTGTATTATGAATGTTATTAAATTCGTTAAGCACCAAAAATCTTAAATCCACAAATAATACTATAGAGAAAATTTTTTTTTTTTTTTTTTTTTTGTTATTCTTCTTCATAGGTACCGAGATGCCAAAATTCTGGCAAAATTCAGGGAAACTATGTGGAAAAAAGAACATTATAAAAAAAAGTTAATTTTAGTTTTTTTTTTTCGGACAGTTATGTACCAAAACCTAAATTGCATGCAAAGCCACCTCTATAAGGAAATTAAACGACTTTACCAAAACCCTGTCTTTTGAGTGTTTTTCAGCATGTTAGGCACCAAAACAATAAATAATATGGAAGTCACTCTATATGGGAATCCAAAACAAAATCACTTAACACTTGTCTTTTCAGTGTTTTACGTAGAAACACGCTAAAACGGATGCAAACAAACCAATATGAAGAAATAGAATAACATTGCCAAAAAAGGTATATTTTGAGTGTTTTTGAGCCTGTTACCTACAAAAAACGCGAAAATGGATGCAAAGCACTCTATATTGGGAAACAAAAGGACATTACGAGAAACCTATATAAAGAGTGTTTTATAGTTTCACAACAACCACAAGGCAAAAGTTTCTTAGATACCAAAATGCTGAAACTCATGAATAACATTCTTGATTGAGATACAGAACAACCTTACGAAATGCGTGTATTTTGAGTGTTTTTCACATTCTTAGTTACCAAAACACAAAATTGCATGCGAAACTAGGTTTATGTGAGGAAAAAATTATATTGCCAGAAAATGTCTTTTGAGTGTTTATGAGCGTGTTAGGCGATAAAGTACTTAAAAGAAGGGCAATCACATTACATGTGAATAAAACAAACTTTTACCAAGAACTTGCCGTTAAATATTTTTGAGTTCCTTACATACCAAAACGCTAAAACGAATGCAAAAAATCCTTTATGGAGAAACACAATAACACTACAAAAAACATGTATTTTGAGTGTTTTTGATCATGTTACCTATAAAAACGCTTAAATACATGCAAAGAATCCTATGTTTGGGAAACGAAAGGACATTACGAGAAACGTGTATTATAAGAGTTTTTAAGTTACTTAAATACCAAAAAACTAAAACCCACAAATGACACTCTTTATGAAGAAAGAAAAAATAAAAATACAAATAAATAAATGAAATAAAAGAAAATATTTTTTTGTTTTTTTTTGTTATTCATATTCATAGGTACCGAGATGCCAAAATTCTGTTAAAATTCAGGGAAATTATGTGAATAAAAGAACATTATCGAAAAAGTTAATTTTAGCTTTTTTTTCGGACTGTTATGTACCAAACCCTAAAATGCATGCAAAGTCATCTATATGGGGAAATTAAACGACTTTAAAAGAAAACTGTCTTTTGAGCGTTTTTAAGCATGTTAGGCACCAAAACGATAAATAATATGGAAGTCACTCTATATGGGAATCCAAAACAAAATTACTGAAAACGTGTCTTTATAGTGTTTTACGTAAAAAACGCTAAAACGGATGCAAACAGACCAATATAAAGATATAGAATAACATTACCAAAAAGGTATATTTTAAGTACTTTTGAGCTTGTAACCAACAAAAAAAAAAAAAAAACGCGAAAAGAAATGCAAAGCACTCTATATTGGGAAATAAAAAGACATTACGAGAAACGTGTATAATGAGTATTTTATAGGTTCACAAGAACCACGAAGCAAAAAACGCAAAAACTAGTGTATATGGAGAATTTTCTTAGGTACCAAAATGATGAAACTCCTGAATAACACTCTTAATTAAGAAACAGAATAACATTACTAATTGCGTGTAAATAAAGTGTTTTTCACATTCTTAGTTACTAGAACCCCAAATTGCATGCGAAACTATCTTTATGTGGGAAAAAAAATGACATTACCAGAAAAGTGTCTTTTGAGGGTTTTTGAGAGAGTTAGCCAATAAAGCACTAAAAAGGAGGGCAATCACATTACATGGGAATAAAACCAACTTTTACCAAGAACTTGCCTTTAAGTGTTATTTAACTCCTTATATACCAAAACGCTAAAACACATGCAAAACACCCTTTATGGAGAAACAGATTAATATTACCAAAAACATGTATTTTGAGTGTTTTTGATCATGTTACCTCTAAAAACGTTTAAATACATGCAACGAACCCTATGTCTGGGAAAGAAAAGGACATTACGAGAAACGTGTATTATGCGTGTTTTTAAGTTCCATAAAGCTAAAACCTCTTTATAGAGAAAAAATAAAGAAATTATTAAAAAATAGGATTTTTTTTTTGTTATTCTTCTTCATAGGTACTGAGATGCCAAAATTCTGGCAAAATTCAGGGAAATTATGTGTAAAAAAATGATCAAAAAAGTTAATTTCAGCTTTTTTTTCGGACTGTTATGTACCAAACCATGAAGTGCCTGCAAAGCCAACTATATGGGGAAATTAAACGACTTTACGAGAAACCTGTGTTTCTAGTGTTTTGAGCATGTTAGTCACCAAAACAATAAATAATATTGAAGTCATTCTATGTGGGAATCCAAAACAAAATTACTTTAAACGTGTCTTTTTCGTGTTTTACGTACAAAAACGCTAAAACGGATGCAAACCAACCAATATGAAGAAATAGAATACGATTACCAAAAAGGTATAATTTGAGTGTTTTTTTAGCTTTTTACTTACAAAAAACACAAAAATGGATGCAAATCTCTCTCTATTGGTTAACAAAAGGACATTACGAGAAACGTGTATAATGAGTGTTTTATAGATTCTCAAGAATCACAAGGCAAAAAACGCAAAAACTCATATATATATGGAGAAGTTTCTTAGATACCAAAATGCTGAAACTCATGAATAACACTCTAAATTGACGAACAGAACAAACATACCAAATGCGTGTATTTTGAGTGTTTTTCACATTCTTAGTCACTAAAACCCCAAATTTTATGTGTAAGTAGCTTTATGTGGGAAAAAAAATGACATTACCAGAAAAGTGTCTTTTAAGTGTTTTTTTTTTTTTTTTTTTTTTTTAGCATGATAGCCAATAAAGCACTAAAAAGCAGGGCAATCACATTACATGGGAATAAAACTAACTTTTACTAAGAACTTGCCTTTAAGTGTTTTTGAGCTCCTTATATACCAAAACGCTAAAACGAATGCAAAACACCCTTTATGGAGAAACAGAATAACATTACCAAAAACATGTATTTTCTGTGTTTTTGATAATGTTACCTATAAAAACGCTTAAATACATGCAAAGAACCTTATGTTTTTGAAATTAAAGAACACTTCGAGAAACATGTATTACGAGTGTTTTTAAGTTCTTTAAGTACCATTTAGCTAAAACCCATAAATAACACTGTTTATAGAAAAAAATAAATAAATAAAATGATAGGAATTTATTTATTTTTTTTGTTATTAATCTTCATAGGTACCAAGATGCCAAAATTCTGGCAAAATTCAGGGAAATTATGTGAAAAAAGAACATTATGAAAAAAAGTTAATTATAGCTTTTTTTCCGGACTGTTATGTACCAAACCCTAAAGTGCATGCAAAGCCACCTATATGGAGAAATTAAACGTCCTTACCAAAAACCTGTCTTTTGTGCTTTTTTTTTCCAGCATGTTAGGCACCAAAACGATAAATAATATGGAAGTCACTCAATGAGGGAATCCATCACAAAATTACTGAAAAGTGTCTTTTCAGTGTTTTTCGTAGAAAAACGCTAAATCGAATGCAAACCAACGAATATGGAGAAATAGAATAACATTACCAAAAAGGTATATTTTGAGTGTTTTGAGCTTACCTTAAAAAAACGCAAAAATGGATGGAAAGCACTCTATATTGGGATACAAAAGGACATTACGAGAAACGTGTATAATGAGTGTTTTATAGTTTCACAACAGCCGCAAGGCAAAAATCGCAAAAACTCGGTGTATATGGAGAAGTTTCTTAGATACCAAAATGCTGAAACTCATATATAACACTCTTAATTAAGAATACAGAACAACCATACCAAATGCATGTATTTTGAGTGCTTTTCACATTCTTAGTTACCAAAACCAAAAATTGCATGCGATACTAGCTTTATGTGGGAAAAAAATGACATTACCAGAAAAGTGTCTTTTGAGTGTTTTTGAACGTGATAGGCACTAAAACACTAAAAAAGAGGGCAATCACATTATATGGGAATAAAACCAACTTTTACCAAGAACCTGCCTTTACGTGTTTTTGAGCTTACATACCAAATCGCTAAAACGCATGCGAAACACCCTTTATGGAAAAACAGAATAACATCACCAGAAACATGTATATTGATCATGTTAACCAAAAAACGCCTAAATACATGCAAAGAACCCTATGTTTGGAAAATGAAAGGACATTACGAAAATCGTGTATTATGAGTGTTTTTAAGTTCCTTAAGTACCAAAAAGCTAAAACCCACAAATAACTCTTTATAGAGAGAAGCTGAAACTCAAGAATAACACTTTTAATTTTGGAACAGAAATACCTTACCAAATGTGTGTATTAGAAAAGTTTCTTACATACCAAAATGCTGAAACTCATGAATAATACTTTTAATTAGGAAATAGAACAACCTTACTAAATGCCTGTGTTTTGAATTTTTTTTTCAAATTCTTAGTTACCAAAACCCCAAATTCCATGCAAAACTAGCTTTATGTGGGAAAAAAAAAAAAAGATATTACCAAAAAAGTGTCTTTTGAGTGTTTTTGAGCGTGTTAGGCAATAAA
This sequence comes from Scylla paramamosain, assembly GCF_035594125.1. Taxonomy (NCBI): domain Eukaryota; kingdom Metazoa; phylum Arthropoda; class Malacostraca; order Decapoda; family Portunidae; genus Scylla; species Scylla paramamosain. The sequence goes on along the minus strand of NC_087158.1, from coordinate 7,213,427 downwards.
ATACTAAAAAGCAGGACAATCACATTACATGGGAATAAAAAATACTTTTACCAAGAACTTGCCTTTAAGTGTTTTTGAATTCATTACATACCAAAACGCTAAAACGCATGCAAAACACCTTTTATGGAGAAATAGAATAAAATTACCAAAAACATATATTTTAAGAGTTTTTTGATCATGTTATCTATAAAAAACGCTTAAATATATGCAAAGAACCTTATGTTTACGAAACGAAAGGACATTACGAGAAATGTGTATTATGTGTGTTTTTAAGTTCCTTAAGTACCAAAAAGCTAAAACCCACAAATAACACTCTTTATTTAGAAAAAAAAGTAAAAAAATAAAACAACAGGATTTTTTTTTTTATTAATCTTCATAGGTACCGAGATGCCAAAATTCTGGGAAAATTCATAACTATTATATGATAAAACAAAAATGATCAAAAAAGTAAATTTTAGCTTTTTTTTTCGGACTGTTATGTACCAAACCCTAAAGTACATCCAAAGACTCCTATATGAGGAAATTAAACGACCTTACCAGAAATCTGTTTTTGAGAGTTTTTCAGCATGTTAGGCACCAAAACGATTAATAATAAGGAACTCACTCTATAAGAGAATCCAAAACAAAATTGCTGAAAACGTGTTTTTTCTTTGTTTTACGTAGAAAATCGCTAAAACGGATGCAAACCTACCAATATCAAGAAATAGAAAAACATTACCAAAAAGGTATATTTTGAGTGTTTTTGAGCTTGTTACCTACAAAAAACGCGAAAATTGATGCAAAGCACTCTATATTAGAAAACAAAAGGACTTTGCAAGAAAAGTGTATAATTTTTTTTTATAGTTCAAAAGAACCAAAAGGCAAAAAACACAAAAACTCGTGAATATGGAGAAGGTTCCTAGATACCAAAATGCTGAAACTCATGAATAACACTCTTAATTGAGAAACAGAACAACCTTACTAAATGCGTGTATTTTGAGTGCTTTTAACATTCTTAGTTATCAAAACCCATCTTTGGATGCAAAACCACCTTTATGTGAGGAAAAAATGCCATTACCAGAAAAGTAACTTTTAATTGTTTTTGAGCGTGATATGCAATAAAGCACTAAAAAGCAGGCCAATCATATTACATTGGAATAACACCAATTTATACCAAAAACTTGCGTTTAAGTGTTTTTGAGCTCTTTATATACCAAACCGCTAAAACGCATACAAAACAAACTTTATGGAGAAACAGAATAACATTACCAAAAACATGTATTTTGAGTGTTTTTGATCATGTTATCTATAAAAACGCTTAAATACATGCAAAGAACATTATGTTTGGGAAAGAAAAGGACATTACGAGAAATGTGTATTATAAGTGTTTTTTTAAAGTTCCTTAAGTACTAAAAAGCTAAAACCCACAAATAACACTCTTTATTTAGAAAATAACAAACAAAAAAAATAAAAAATATAGGAATTTTTTTTTTTTTTTTTTTTTTTTTTTTTTTGTTATTTATATTCATAGGCACCAAGTTGCCAAAATTCCTGGAAAATTCAGGGCAATCATATGATAAAATAATATTATCAAAAAAGTTAATTTCAGCTTTGTTTTTTTCGGACTGTTATGTACCAAACCTTAAAGTGCATGCAAAGACTCCTATATGAGGAAATTAAACGACCTTACCAGAAATATGTGTTTTGAGTGTTTTTTTTTTTTAGCATGTTAGGCACCAAAACGATAAATAATAAGGAACTCACTCTATATGGGAATCCAAAAAAAAGTTGCTGGAAACGTGTCTTCTCAGTGTTTTACGTAGAAAAACGATAAAACGGATGCAAACCTACCAATATCAAGAAATAGAAAAACGTTACTAAAAAGGTATATTTTGAGTGTTTGTGAGCTTGTTACCTACTAAAAACGCGAAAATTGATGCAAACCACTCTATATTGGGAAACAAAAGGACATTGCAAGAAAAGTGTATAATGAGTGTTTTATAGTTCAAAAGAACCAAAAGGCAAAAAACGCAAAATCTCGTGTATATGGAGAGGTTTCCTAGATGCAAAAATGCTAAAACTCATGTATAACACTCCTAATTGAGAAATAGAACAACCTTAATAAATTCGTGTATTTTGAGTGCTTTTCACATTCTTAGTTAGCAAAACCCCAAATTGCATGCGAAAATAGATTTGTGGGGAAAAAAAAAGACTTTACCAGAAAAGTGTCTTTTGAGTGTTTTGATCGTGATAGAAAATAAAGCACGAAAAAGGAGGGCAATCATATAACATTGGAGGAAAACGAAGTTTTACCAAGAACTTGCCTTTAAGTGTTTTTGAGCTCCTTATATACCAAAACACTAAAACGCATGCAAAACAGTCTTTATGGTGAAAAAATAACATTACCAAAAACATGTATTTTGAGTGTTTCTGATCATGTTACCAATAAAAACGCTTTAACCAAATGCAAAGAACACTATTTTTTGGGAAACGAAAGGAGATTACGAGGAACGTGTATTATGAATGTTTTTAAGTTCATTAATTACCAAAAAGCTAAAAGCCACAAATAACACTCTTTATTGAGAAACAATAAATAAATAAAAAAAAATAAAATATTTTTTGTTCTTTCTTATTCATCATCACAGGTACCGAAATGCCAAAATTCATGCAAAATTCAGGAAATTATGTGAAATAAGAACATTATCAAAAAAGTTAAATTTAGCTTTTTTTTCGGACTCTTATGTACCAAACCCCTAAAGTGCATGGAAAGCCACATATATGGGGAAATTAAACGTCTTTGCCAGAAAACGGTCTTATGAGTGTTTTTCAGCATGTTAGGAACCAACACGATTAATAACATGGAAGTCAATCTATATGGGAATGAAAAACAAAATTACTAATAATGTGTATTTTCGGTGTTTTACGTAGAGAAACGCTAAAACGGATGTAAAGCAACCAATATGAAGAAATAAAATAGCATTACCAAAGATGTATATTTTAAGTGTTTTTGAAATAGTTACCTACAAAAAACGCGAAAATGGATGGAAAGCAGTTTATATTGGGAAGCAAAAGGACATTACGAGAAACGTGTATAATGAGTGTTTTATAGTTTCACAAGAACTACAAGGCAAAAAACGCAAAAATTCGTTTATATAGAGAAGTTTCTTACATTCCAAAATGCTGAAACTCTGGAACAACACTCTTAATTGAGAAACAGAACAATCTTACTAAATGCGTGTATTTTGGGGCTTTTCCCATCCTTAGTTACCAAAACTCCAAATTGCATGCGAAACCAGCTTTATGTGGGACGAAAATGACATTACCGGAAAAATGTCCTTTGAGTGTTTTTAGCGTGTTAGGCAATAAAGCACTAAAAAGTAGGGCAATCACGTTACATTGGAATAAAACCAATTTCTAACAAGAACTCTCCTTTAAGTGTATTTGAGCTCCTTATATACCAAAACACTAAAATGCATGCAAAATACACTTTTTAGTGAAATAGAATAACATAACCAAAAACATGTATTTTGAGTGTTTTTCATCATGTTACCAATAAAAACGCTTAAATACATACAAAGAACTTTATTTTTGGGAAATGAAAGGACATTAGGAGAAACGTGTATTATGAGTGTTTTTAAGTTCATTAAGTACGAAAAACTTAAAAGCCACATATTATACGCTTTATTAAGAAAAAAAAAAAAGAAAAAGAAATAAATGAAAAAATACGATTTTTTTTCATTCTTATTCATCTTCACAGGTAACGAGGGGCCAAAATCCGGGCAAAGTTCAGGAAATAAGAACATTATGAAAAAAAAAGTTAAATTTAGCTTTTTTTTTCGGACTGTTATATACCAAACCCCTAAAGTGCATGCAAAGCCACCTATATGGGGAAATTAAACGTCTTTGCCAGAAAACTGTCTTATGAGTGTTTTTCAGCATGTTAGGAACCAACACGATAAAACCCATGGAAGTCAATCTATATGGGAATCCAAAACAAAATTACTGAAAACGTGTCTTTTCGGTGTTTTACGTAGAAAACGCTAAAACGGATGCAAACTAACCAAAATGAAGAAATAGAATAACATTATCATAAAGGTATATTTTGAGTGTTTTTGAAATTATTACCCACAAAAAACGCGAAAATGGATGGAAAGCACTCTATATTGGGAAGTAAAAGGCACCAAAAAGCATGTTAGGCACCAAAACGATAAATAATATGAAAGTCACTCTATATGGAAATAAAAAAAAATAAAATAAAATTACTGGAAACGTGTCCTTTAAAAGATTTAAGTAGAAAAACGCTAAAACGGATGCAAACCAACCAATATGAAGAAATAGAATAACATTACCAAAAAAGTGTATTTTGTGTGTTTTTTGAGCTTGTTACATGAAAAGAAACGCGAAAATGGATACAAAGCACTCTATGTAAGGAAAAAAAAAAAAAGGACATAACGAGAAACGTGTATAATGAGTGTTTTATAGTTTCACCAGAATCACAAGGAAAAAACGCAAAAACTCAACTGTATGGAGAAGTTTCTAAGATACCAAAATACTGAAACTCATGAATTACACTCATAATCGAGAAACAGAACAACATTACTAAATGCGTGTATTTTGAGTGTTTTTTTTTTTACATTCTTAGTTACCAAAACCCCAAATTTCATGCGAAAATAGCTTTATGTGAGAAAAAAAATGACATTACCAGAAAAGTGTCTTTGAGTGTTTTTGAGCGTGTTAGGCAATCAAGCACTAAAAAGCAGGGCAATCACATTACATGGGAATAAAACCAACTTTTACGAAGAACTTGCCTTTTAGTGTTTTTGACATGCATTTAGTAAGGTTGCTCTATTTCTCAATTAAGAGTGTTATTTATGAGTTTCAGCATTCACACGAGTTTTTGCGTTTTTTGCTTTGTGGTTTTTTGAATTATAAAACATTCATTATACATTTTTCTCGCAATGTCCCTTTGACTCCCAATATAGAGAGCTTTGTATCCATTTTCGCGTTTTTTTGTAGGTAACAAGCTCAAAAACACTCAAAATATACATTTATGGTAATGTTTTTCTGCTTCTTGATATTGGTTGGTTTGTATCAGTTTTAGCGTTTTTGTACGTAAAACACTGAGAAGACACGTTTTCAGTAATTTTCTTTTGAATTCACACATAGAGTGAGTTCCTTATTATTTATCGTTTTGGTGCCTAACATGCTGAAAAACACTTAAAAGACAGATTTCTAGTAAGGTCTTTAATTTTCTCATATAGGAGGCTTTGCATGTCTTTTCAGTGTTTTGAGCGTGTTACACAATAAAGCACTAAAAGCCAGGGCAATCACATTACATGGGAATAAAACCAAATTTTACCAAGAACTGGCCTTTAAGTGTTTTTGAGCTCCTTACATACCAAAACGCTAAAACACATGCTAAATACATTTTATGGAGAAACAGAAGAACATTAACAAATACGTTTTCGTATACACGTAACATATACGTGTATATGTTTTCATGTTAGGCACCAAAACGATAAATAATATGGAAGTCAGTCAATATGTGAATCCCCCCCAAAAAAAATTACTGAAATCTTTTCAGTGTTTTAAGTGTTTTAAGTGTTTTAAGTCTTTTCAGTGTTTTAAGTAGAAAAACGCAAAAGTGGATAAAAATCATTCTATATGAAGAAATAGAATAACATTACCAAAAATGATATATTTTGAGTATTTTTGAGCTTGTTACAAAAAAATGCAAAAATGGATGTAAAGCACTCTATATTAGGAAACAAAAGGACATTACGAGAAACGTGTATAATGTGTGTTTTATAGTTTTAAAAGAACCACAAGGCAATAAACGCAAAAACTCGTGTATATAGAGAAATTTCTTACATATCAAAATGACTAAATGCTTGAATAACACTTTTAATCGATAAACAGAACTATCTTACCAAATTGTGTATTTTGAGTGTTTTTCACATTCTTAGTTAAGAAAATACCTAATTACATGCGAAAGTAGCTTCATGTTTGAAAAAAAAAATGACATTAGAAAAGTGTCTTTTGAGTGTTTTTCAGCGTGATATACAACAAAGCACTAAAAAGCAGAACGATCACATTACATGGGAATAAAACCAACTTTTACGAAGAATTTGCCTTTAAGTGTTTTATAACCCCTTATATACCAAACCGCTAAAACGCATGCAAAACAAACTTTATGGAAAAAACAGAATAACATTACAAAAAACAAGTTTTTCATCATGTTATCTATAAAAACGCTTAAGTATATGCAAAGAACATTATGTTTAGGAAACAAAAGGACATTACGAGATACGTGTATTATGAGTGTTTTTTTTTTTAAGTTCCTTAAGTACCAAAAAGCTAAAACCCACAAATAACACTCTTTATTTAGAAAATAAGAAAAATAAAAAAAAATAAAAAAATATGATTTTTTTTTTTTTTGTTATTCATCTTCATAGGTACCGAGATGCCAAAATTCTGGGGAAATTCAGGGCAAATATGTGATAAAAGAATATTAACAAAAAAGTTAATTTCAGCTCTTTTTTTTTTCCGACTGTTATAATCATACGAAACCCTAAAGTGCATGGAAAGCCTCCAATATGAGGAAATTAAACGACCTTATCAGAAATATGTGTTTTGAATGTTTTTTAGCATGTTAGGCACCAAAACGATAAATAATAAGGAACTCACTCTATATGGGAATCCAAAACAAAGTTACTGAAAACATGTCTTCTCAGTGTTTTACATAGAAAAACGCTAAAACGGATGCAAAGGAACCAATATCAAGAAATAGAAAAACGTTACTAAAAAGGTATATTTTGAGTGTTTTTAAGCTTGTTACCAACAAAAAACGCGAAAATTGATGCAAAGCACTCTATATTGGGAAACAAGAGGACATTGCAAGAAAAGTGTATAATGAGTGCTTTATAGTTTAAAAGAACCACAAGGCAAAAAACGCAAAATCTCGTGTACATGGAGAGGTTTCCTTGATACCAAAATGCTAAAACTCATGTATAACACTCCTAATTGAGAAACAGAACAACCTTACTAAATGCGTGTATTTTGAGTGCTTTTAACATTCTTAGTTACCAAAACTCCAAATTTAATGGAAAATAGATTTGTGGGAAAAAAAAATGATTTACCAGAAAAGTGTCTTTTGAGTGTTTTTGAGCGTGATAGGCAATAAAGTACTAAAAAGGAGGGCAATCACATTACATCGGAGTAAAACGAATTTTTACCAAGAACTTGCCTTTAAGTGTTTTTGATCTACTTATATACCAAAACACTAAAACGCATGCAAAACACACTTTATGGTGAAACAGAATAACATTACCAAAAACATGTATTTTGAGTGTTTTTGATCACGTTACCAATAAAAACGCTTAAAAACATGCAAAGAACACTATTTTTGGGAAACGAAAGGAGATTACGAGAAACGTGTATTATGAGTGCTTTTAAGTTCATTAATTACCAAAAAGCTAAGAGCCACAAATAAAACTCTTTATTGAGAATACAATAAATAAATAAAAAAAAATACGATATTTTTTTTCTTTCTTATTCATCATCACAAGTACCGATATGCCAAAATTCGAGCAAAATTCAGGAAATTATGTGAAATAAGAACATTATCAAAAAGTTAAACTTACCTTTTTTTTCGGACTGTTATGTACCAAGCCCGTAAAGTGCATGCAAAGCCATGCATGCATGCAAAAGCCATGCATGCATGCAAAGCCAATTTGGTAAATTAAACGTCTTTGCCAGAAAACGGTCTTATGAGTGTTTTTCAGCATCTTGGGAACCAACACGATATATAACATGGAAGTCAATCTATATGGGAATCCAAAACAAAATTACTAAAAACGTGTCTTTTCCGTGTTTTACGTAGAAAAACGCTAAAACGGATGCAAACCAACCAATATGAAGAAATAAAATAACATTACCAAAAAGGTATATTTTTAGTGTTTTTTAATTTGTTACCTACAAAAAACGCGAAAATGGATGGAAAGCACTCTATATTCGGAAGCAAAAGGACATTACGAGAAACGTGTATAATGAGTGTTTTATAGTTTCACAAGAACTACAAGGCAAAAAACGTAAAAACTCGTGTATATAGAGAAGTTTCTTACATTCTAAAATGCTGAAACTCTGGAACAACACTCTTAATTGAGAAACAGAACAATCTTACTAAATGCGTGTATTTTGAGTGTTTTTCACATTCTTAGTTACCAAAACCCCAAATTGCGAAACCAGCTTTATGTGGGTAAAAAATGACATTACTATAAAAAATGTCTTTTGAGTGTTTTTGAGCGTGTTAGGCAATAAAGCACTAAAAAGCAGGGCAAACACATTACATTGGAATAAAACCAATTTTTAACAAGAACTTGCCTTTAAGTGTTTTGAGCTCCTTATATATCAAAACACTAAAACGCATGCAAAATACACTTTTTGGTGAAACAGAAGAACATTACCAAAAACATGTATTTTGAGTGTTTTTGATCATGTTACCAATAAAAACGCTTAAATACATGTAAAGAAACGTATTTTTGGGAAACATGAGGACATTACGAGAAACGTGTATTGTGAGTGTTTTTAAGTTCCTTAATTTTTAAGTTTTTAAGTTTTTAAGTTTTTAAGTACCAAAAAAGCTAAAACCCACAAATAACACTCTTTATAGAAAAAAAAAGAAAAAGAAAATATTATTATTTTTTTGTTATTCATCTTCATAGGTACTATGATGCCAAAATTCTGGCAATATTCTTTTAGAATCAAAAACAAAATTACTGAAAACGTGTCTTTTCGGTGTTTTACGTAGAAAAACGCTAAAACAAATGTAAACCAACCAATGTCTGAGTGTATTGCACATTGTTTAGTACCAAAACGCCAAACTCCATGCAAAGTACCCTACATGATGAAAAAATACAACATATTCAGAAACGTGTCTTTTGAGTATTTATGAGCGTGTTATGCACCAAAACGCTAAATAACATGGAAGGAACCCTATTTGGGGAAATAAAACAACATTAACAAAAACGTGTCTTTTGATTGTTTTCAAGCAACTTACGTACCAAAAGGCTAAAACGCATGCAGAACACCCTTTATGAAAAAAAATATAAAAAAAAATAAATAAAAAAAAATAACAAAAGTGCATTTTAAGTGTTTTGGAGAATATTACATAGGAAGAGAGGCAAAAATTCCTTGCAAAGTACCCTATGTGATACCTAAAATAAAAAAAAAAAAACTTATAATTCTTGTTTTTGGTAAAGTTGTTCTGTTTCTCCATATAGAGTGATATTAACGCGTATTCGCGTTTTGCCACCTAAGAAACTCGAAAACACTCAAAATACTTGTTTTTGGTAATATTCTGTTTTTCTAAAGATGGTGTTTTGCTTGCGTTTTAGCGTTTTGGTACATAAGTAGATCAAAACATTTAAACAACACGTTTTTTGGTAATGTTGTTTTGTTTTCCCACAGAGTTGTCCATTCTTTTTTTCACATTTTGGTGCCTAACATTCAAACACTCAAAAGACATGTTCTGGAAATATCGTTTTGTTTCCCGATAGGTTTTTTCCATCCACTTTGGCGTTTTGGTACCTACCAATGGGATAAACGCACACACACACACACACACACACATACACAAAAAAAAAAAAAAGTTTGTTTTGTTTCTTCATGTAGAGTGCTCTTCATGAGTTTTAGCTGTTTGATACCTAAAAAGCTCAAAAACACTCGTAATACACGTTTCTCGTAATGATTTATCTTTTTTCCCTAATAGAGTATATTGTGTTTTTTTTTACGTAACAAGTTCAAAAACACATAAAATGCACCTTTTTGTGTATTGTGTTTCTCCATAAATGATGTTTTGCATGCGTTTTACAAGCGCTTTAATAAGCAAATAGTTCAAAAATACTCAAAAGACACCTTTCAGGAAATGTTTTGTTTTCTCATATATGGTTCTTTCCATGCTTTACAGCGTTTTCTGCCTAGCAAGCTGATAAACACTCAAAAGACATGTTTCTGGAGATATCATTTCCTTTCCGAAATACAAGCTACTTTGCATCATGTTTATGTTTTGGTAAATAACAATGTGAAATACACTAAAAATACAAGATTTTAATGTATGTTTCTCCATACAGAGTGCTATTTATGCGTTTTAGCCTTTTAGTACCTAAGAAGTAAAAAAATATATTCATAATTCAAGTTTCTCTTGATGTCTTTTCGTTTCCTCAAATAGAGTACTTTGCATGCATTTCGGAGTTTTTCTTCCCACCAATCTCAAAAACACTCAAAATACTTGTTTTGGGTAATGTTATCATCTTTTTACATAAAGGGTGTTCTGCATGCGTTTTAGCGTTTTGGTACGTATCTAGCTGAAAGAAACACAGAAGGCACGATTTTGGCATGTTGTTTGTTTTCCTATATAAAGTGCTTGCATTTTTTTTTTTTTTTTTGCTGATTGGTGCATAACATGAAAAAAAAATATATTTGTAATGATGTTTTCCTTCCTAATATAAGAGGCTTTGCATGCATTTTTGCGTTTTAATAACTCATAATTTGATAAACACTGAAAATAAACGTTCTTGGTAATATTGATCTCTTTCTCCATATAGAATGACTCTTGCATTTTTTGGGGAGTATCCAAAAACTTCAAAAAACACTCCTAATACACGTTTTTCGTAATAAATACTTTGTGTGCATATTGGCGATTTTCTACGTAATAAGCAGAAAACACACAAAACACTATTTTCTTTCTCCATAAAGGGTGTTTTGCATGTGTTAAAACACATGCTTTTTATTACATAAAAAGCTCAAAGACACTGAAAAGATACGTTATTCGTAATGTTATTTTTATATTATATGTTATTCGTTATGTTATTTTTCGTTTCCACATATCAAAGGATTTCGATTAATTTTGGTGTTTTAACCTAACAAGGTGAAAAACTCACAAAATACACTATTTTCGTAATGTTTTGTTTTCCATATAGAGTGCTTTTTATAATTTTTAGCGTATTAGTGCCTCAAAAACTCTCAAAAGACACGTTTCTGGTGTTGTCTAATTTCCTCAATATAGTTGTTTTGCATGCATTTTGGCGTTTTGGTCCCTAATAATGTGGAAAAACCTAAAAAAATGCACGTTTTTGGTAATTCTCTTGTATTTCTCGATAGAGAGTACTATTCATGCGTTTCAGCATTTTTTGGTACCTAAAAATCTCTAAATAGAGAAACATAACAACTTTACCAAAAACATGCATTTTGAGTGTATTTAACATTCTTAGATACGTAAAGGACAAAATCCGTGCAAAGCATCCAATATGGAAAAATAAAACGAGACCTCCAGAAATGTTTTCTTTTTTTTCAGTGTTTATGAGCGTTCTAAGCACCAAAACGATAAAAAGCATATAAAGCACCCTCTATGGAAAAAAAAAAAATGAAATACTTTGAACGTATACATTCACTGTTTTTTTTTTTTTTATTCTTATGTACCAAAACGCTAAAACACACACAAAAAAAAATCGAGAAACACTATCACTTTATCAAAAACGTGTATTTTGAGTGTTTTTCATCTTCTTATGTAGAAAATTCATACAGAAGTACTCTATCATGAAACGAGAAGACATTACGAGAAACTTGTATTATGAATGTCTTCGTTTTAGGTATGAATATGGTAAAATGCATGAAGAGATCATTACCAAAAACGTGTATTTTGAGTGTTTTTTTTTTCTTTAATTGTTACTTAGAAAAAGACAAAATGCATGAAAAATATAATTCATGGGGAAACTAAAGAACATTACGAGAAACGTGTATTATAAGTGTTATTGACCTTCTTAGGTACCAAAACACTACTCATATTTAAGAAACAGAATAATATTACACACACACACACAAAAAAAAAAAAGGTATTTTCCGTGTTTAATATTGTTAGGTACCAAAAGGCGAAAATGTCTGCATAACTCCCTAAATAAAAAAAAAAAGAAACATTACGAAAAATGTTTCTTTTGAGTATTTTTCACCGTGTTACGCACCAAAACATTAAAAAAAAGCCAAGAAATCACACTTCATTATAAAATAGAACAAAATTATAAAAAAAAGTGTCTTCTGAGGATTTCTTAACTTCTTACGTAACAAAACGCTAGTTTCAAATTGTTAGCTGTGAAATCACCAAAATGCGTGCAAAGCCTATTATATGGGGAAATGAAGTGACATTACAAGAAACGTGTTTTGTATGCGTTTTAACGATATGGTATGTAAGTAGCTCAAAAATACTCATAAATCAAGTGTTTTGTAATGTTTTGTTTTCTCTTACAAGGTCCTTACCATTCTTTTAAGCGTTTTGTTGCCTAGAACACTCATAAACACTCAAAACACATGTTTCTGGAAATGTCATTTCTTATCCCATTTAGTAGACACGTATTTGCTAATGATGTTTGGTTTTCCCATAGTCGGAGTTTTCCATGTTTTTTTTTTTAGCGTTTTGGTGACTAACACGCTTATGAATACTAAAAAATACATGTTTCTGGAAATATCGTTTCGTTTTCAAATTTTCAACATATCCTGATGTTTATATCATGTGAATTTTACGTCCCTAGCTGCAATAAATGAATTATAGTACCCCTTTAAACATTATCGCTTCATATCTCAAAGTAGCGAATTTTCGGATGTAAAAATGATCGTTACTCTTCCTGTTACACATATACAGGCTATTGCAGCTTTTTAAACTATATAAGACAAAAAAATGTGCTATCAAAATTTTTGTTTGGAGTTTTTTTTTTTAAATATGTTATAACATTTTTTTTAAATATTTTTCGTAGAAATATTTTTTTTTTTTTTACCATTTTACATGAAAAAAAACAATATATAGAAAAAATTGTTGGTCTATCCTTCCTGATTAAATGCATTTTTAATGAAAAAAAAAATATAGGCAATTTAACATAGGATTCGTGATTCTACGTCACCGCCACTCCATAAATACTCAAAAGACGCGATTCTAGACATCTTTATTGTTCCCTTTATATTGTGGTTTGCATGCATTTTGGCGTTTAAATACATGCAAAGAACCTTATGTTTGGGAAACGAAACAACATTACGAGAAACGTGTATTATAAGTGATTTTAAAGTTCCTTCAGTACCAAAAAGATAAAACCCACAAATAACACTCTTTAGAAAAATAAATAATAAATTAAAAAATTAAAAAATGGGACTTTTTTTTTTTTGTTATTCATCTTCATAGGAACCAAGATGCCAAAATTCTACCAAAATTCAGTTAATTTATGTGGAAAAAAGAACATTATCATAAAAGTTAATTATAGCTTTTTTTTCGGATTGTTATGTATCAAACCCTAAAGTGCATGCAAAGCCACCTATATAGGGAAGTTAAACGACTTTACTAGAAACCTGTCTTTTCAGTGTTTTCAGCATGTTAGGCACCAAAACGATAAATAATATGGAAGTCAGTCAATATGTGAATCCAAGAGAAAATTACTGAAAACGTGTCTTTTCAGTATTTTACGTAGAAAAACGCTAAAGCGGATACAAACCATCCTATATGAAGAAATAAAATAACATTACCAAAAAGATATATTTTGAGTGTTTTTGAGCTTATTAATGCAAAAAATGCAAAAAATGGATGTAAAGCACTCTATATTAGGAAACAAAAGGACATTACGTGAAACGTGTATAATAGGTGTTTTATAGTTTTAAAACAACCACAAGGCAATAAACGCAAAAACTTGTGTATATAGAGAAATTTCTTACATACCAAAATGAATAAATGCATGAATAACACTTTTTATCGATAAACAGAACTACCTTACGAAATTCTGTATTTTGAATGTTTTTCACATTCTTAGTTACAAAAATGCCAAATTACATGCGAAACAAGCTTCATGTGGGAAAAAAATGACATTACTAGAAAAGTGTCTTTTGAGTGTTTTTCAGCGTGATATGCAACAAAGCATTAAAAAGCAGAACGATCACATTACATGGGAATAAAACCAACTTTTACGAAGAATTTGCCTTAAAGTGTTTTTTAACAACTTATATACGAAACAGCTAAAACGCATGAAAAACAAACTTTATGGAGAAACAGAATAATATTACCAAAAACATGTATTTTCAGTGTTTTTTATCATGTTATCTATAAAAACGCTTAAGTACTCGTATATGCAAAGAACATTATGTTTGGGAAAGAAAAGGACATTACGAGAAACGTGTATTATGAGTGTTTTTTTTTTAAGTTCCTTAAGTACCAAAAAGCTAAAACCCACAAATAACACTCTTTATTTAGAAAATAAAACCAAATAAAAAAAATAAAGAAAATTATTATTATTTTCTTTTTTTTTTTTGTTATCTTCATAGGTACCGAGATGCCAAAATTCTAGGAAAATTCAGGGCAATTATGTGATAAAAGAATATTATTAAAAAAGTTAATTTCAGCTTCTTTTTTATTCGGACTATTATGTACCAAACACTAAAGTGCATGGAAAGCCTCCAATATGAGGAAATTAAACGACCTTACCAGAAATCTGTGTTTTGAGTGTTTTTTAGCATGTTATACACCAAAACGATAAATAACAAGGAACTCATTCTATATGGGAATCCAAAACAAAGTTACTGAAAACGTGTCTTCTCAGTGTTTTACGTAGAAAACGTTAAAACGGATGGAAACCAACCAATATCAAGAAATAGAAAAACGTTACCAAAAAGGTATATTTTGAGTGTTTTTGAGCTTTTTCCCTACAAAAAACTTGAAAATTGATGCAAAGCACTCTATATTGGGAGACAAAAGGACATTGCAAGAAAAGTGTATAATGAGTGTTTTATAGTTCAAAAGAACCACAAAGCAAAAAACGGAAAAATCGTGTATATGGAGAGATTTCCTAGATACCAAAATACTGAAACTCATGAATAACACTCTTAATTGAGAAACAGAACAACCTTACTAAATGCGTGTATTTTGAGTGCTTTTAACATTCTTAGTTACCAATACCCCAAATTGCATGCGAAAATAGATTTGTGGGAAAAAAAATGATTTACCAGAAAAGTGTATTTTGAGTGTTTTTGAGCGTGATAGGCAATAAAGCACTAAAAAGGAGGGCAATCACATTACATTGGAGTAAAACGAATTTTTACCAAGAACTTGCCTATAAGTGTTTTTGAACTCCTTATATACCAAAACACTAAAACGCATGCAAAACACACTTTATGGTGAAACAGAATATAATTAACAAAAACATGTATTTTGAGTGTTTTTGATCATGTTACCAATAAAAACGCTTAAATACAATGAAAAAAAACACTATTTTTGGGAAACGAAAGGAGATTACGAGAAATGTGTATTATGAGTGTTTTTAAGTTCATTAATTACCAAAAACCTAAAAGCCACAAATAACACTCTTTATTGAGAAACAATAAATAAACAAAAAAAATACGATATTTTTTTTTCTTTCTTATTCATCTTTACAGGTACCAATATGCCAAAATTCTGGCAAAATTCAGGATATTATGTAAAATAAGAACATTATCAAAAAAGTTAAATTTAGCTTTTTTTCGGACTGTTATGTACCAAACCCGTAAAGTGAATGCAAAGCCACCTGTAAGGGTAAATTAAACGTCTTTGCGAAAAAACGGTCTTATGAGTGTTTTTCAGCATCTTAGGAACCAACACGATCAATAACATGGAAATCAATCTATATGGGAATCCAAAACAAAATTACTAAAAACGTGTCTTTTCCGTGTTTTACGTAGAAAAACGCTAAAACGGATGCAAACCAACCAATATGAAGAAATAAAATAACATTACCTAAAAGGTATATTTTGAGTGTTTTTGAAATTGTTACCTACAAAAAACGCGAAAATGGATGGAAAGCACTCTATATTGGGAAGCAAAAGGACATTACGAGAAACGTGTATAATGAGTGTTTTATAGTTTCACAAGAACTACAAGGCAAAAAACGTAAAAACTCGTTTATATAGAGAAGTTTCTTACATTCTAAAATGCTGAAACTCTGGAACAACACTCTTAATTGAGAAACAGAACAATATTACTAAATACGTGTATTTTGAGTGTTTTTCACATTCTTAGTTACCAAAACCCCAAATTGCATGCGAAACCAGCTTTATGTGGGAAAAAAATGACATTACCAGAAAAAATGTCTTTTCAGTGTTTTTGAGCGTGTTAGGCAATAAAGCACTAAAAAGCTGGGCAAAAACATTACATTGCAATAAAACCAATTTTTAACAAGAACTTGACTTTAAGTGTTTTTGAGCTCTTTATATACCAAAACACTAAAACGCATGCAAAATACACTTTATGGTGAAACAGAAGAACATTACCAAAAACATGTATTTTGAGTGTTTTTGATCATGTTACCAATAAAAACGCTTAAATACATGCAAAGAACCCTATTTTTTAGGAACGAAAGGACATTACGAGAAACGTGTATTATGAGTGTTTTTAGGTTCCTTAAGTACCAAAAAAAGCTAAAACCCACAAATAACACTCTTTATAAAGAAAAAAAATAAAAAAATTATTATTATTATTATTTTTTTTTTTTTTTATTCATCTTCATAGGTACTAAGATGCCAAAATTCTGGCAATATTTTTTCGGAATCGAAAACAAAATTACTGAAAACGTATCTTTTCGGTGTTTTACGTAGAGAAAACAGAGAATAGACCCGTCAAATCCTCAAGAATATGTAAATGAATTAAATTCTTTTTACTCTAGATTTGATATCCATGATTTTAATGAAGAATGTAACAATATTATGTCACTTGCAAATAGTATTGAGTCAGACCATATAACTATCACAGAAGAAGATACAAGACGCTCTTTGAAACGAATTAAGTGTGGTAAAGCTGGTGGTCCAGATGGTATAGGTTCAAGGTTATTGAAAAACTGTGCAGAACAACTTGTTAATCCAGTTTGTAAACTTTACCAAGCTTCACTTGATCAGTCCGTAATTCCAGATGTGTGGAAGAAATCTGAAGTTAATCCAGTGCCTAAAACCAACAACCCAAAAGAGCTAAATGATTTAAGACCTGTCGCACTAACCCCAATTCTTATGAAATGTTTGGAGCACAATGTAAAACCACATCTCTGTAAATATTTAGACTCAGAGCGAGATAACTTTCAATTTGCTTATTGTGAAAACAGATGTGTTCAAGATGCTATATTAACGTTACTTCACCCTATCCATGAACACTTAGAGAATCGAAATACACAGGTTCGCATTCTTTTTATAGATTTTAGTAGCGCTTTTAACACCATCCAACCCCACATATTGTTACAAAAGTTACTAGCATTAAATGTAAACAGAAAACTCATTAAATGGATACATAGTTACCTAACAATGCGTTCACAATATACAAAACTTAAAAATGTTAAATCAGACATTGCTATAACAAATACAGGGGCACCCCAAGGTTGTGTTCTGGCTCCACTACTTTTTGTATTGTACACAAATGACTGCAGAAGTAAATATAAAAGTTGTTCTATAATTAAATATGCAGATGACACGGCAATAGTGGGAAAAATCAATAATGATGATTCACGAGAGTTCCTGAAGCAAGTTGAAGACTTTGTTACATGGTGCAATAATAACTTTTTTAAATCTAAATGTAAAGAAAACAAAAGAAATGATAATTGATTTCCGTACAATTAACACAATTCCAGATCCACTAGTCATAGCCAATGACAAAGTTGAAAGAGTACATGAATATAAATATCTTGGCGTAATAATTGATGACAAATTAACAGGATCTTCAAATACAATTAAATTATACAAAAAATGTAAACAGAGAATTAATTTTCTAAGAATATTGAAAAACATCCATATAGATCAATCAATATTATCACTATTTTATAAATCAGTAATTTAATCCATTTTGAGCTTTGCTATTACAGTATGGTATGGATCCTTAACATGTAAAGATAGAAATAAACTCAAAAGAATTGTAAAGAACGCTGGTAAACTTAAAGCTAGAACTGATTCCCTAGATGATATATATATATTATGATGGTGATGAAACAACTAAATAAAATTATGAATGATGTCCAGCATCCACTGCACTGCCAATACAAGTTCCTGAGATCTGGTAAAAGACTTGCCCTCCCAAAGCTGCAAACTACTAGATTTAAAAATACCTTTATTCCTAAGAGTATAGATCTCTTCAATTCCTTTGCTTCCCGCTAACTTTTGTTTTATGTGTGTGAGTGTGTATTTTTAATGATGTATTATTTTTAGTATATTATATTATATTATGTGGATGAGCTACTGAGCAAGCCAAGAAGATTTTCATGTTGTATGTAATTCAATGTGACAATAAAGCTTACTTACTTACTTACTTACTTACTTACTAAAACGCTAAAACAGATGAAAACCAACCAATATGAAGAAATAGAATAACATTACCAAAGAGGTATATTTTGAGTGTTTTTGAGCTTGTTATCTACAAAAAACGCGAAAATGGATGCAAAGCACTCCCTATTGGAAAAAAAAAAAAAAAAAAAGGACATTACGAGAAACATGTATAATGAGTGTCTTATTATTTTCGGGCTGAAGTACTTGTGGTTCACAAGAACCACAAGGCAAAAAACGCAAAAACTCGTGTATATAAAGACGTTTCTTAGATACCAAAATGCTGAAACTCATGAATAAAAATCTTAATTGAGAAACAGAAAAACATTACCAAATGCGTGTATTTTGAGTGCTTTTTCATATTCTTTTCCAAAACTCTAAATAGCATGCGAAACTAGCTTTATGTGGGAAAAAAATGACATTACCAAAAGTATCTTTTCAGTGTTTTTGAGCGTGTTAGGCAATAAAGCACTAAAAAGCAGGGCAATCATATTACATTGGAATAAAACCAACTTTTACCAAGAACTTGCCTTAAAGTGTTTTTCAGCTCCTTACATACCAAATCGCTAAAACGCATGGAAAACACTCGTTTATGGAGAAGCAGAATAACATTACCAAAAATAAGTGTTTTGAGTGTTTTTTATCATGTTACCTATAAAAACACTTAAATACATGCAAAGATCCCCATATTTTGGAAACGAAAGGATATTACGAAAAATGTGTATTGTGAATGTTTTTAAGTTCCTTAAGTACCAAAACGTTAAAAACTACAAATAACACTCTTTATAGAGAAAAAAATAAATAAAAAAATAGCATTTTTATTTTTTTGTTATTGATGTTGATAGGTACCAAGATGTCAAAATTCTGCCAAAATTCAGGGAAATTATGTGGAAAAAACATTACCGAAAAAGTTCATTTTACCTTTTTTTTCGGAGTTATGTTCCAAACCAAAAAGTGTATGCAAAGCCACCTATCTGATGAAATTTAATGACTTTACAAGAAACCTGTCTTTTGAGTGTTTTTCTGCATGTTAGGCACCAAAATGATAAATAATATGAAAGTCACTCTATATGTAAATCCAAAAGAAAATGACTGAAAACGTGTCTTTTAAAAGATTTACGTAGAAAAACGCTAAAACGGATGCAAACCAAACTAATATGAAGAAATAAAATAACATTACCAAAAAAAGTATATTTTGTGTGTTTTTGAGATTATTAAATAAAAAAAAACGCGAAAATGGATGCAAAGCACTCTATATAAGGAAAAAAAAATGACATAACGAGAAACGTATATAATGAGTGTTTTATAGAATCACCAGAATCACAAGGCAAAAAACGCAAAAACTCGACTGTATGGAGAAGTTTCTAAGATACCAAAATACTGAAACTCATGAATAACACTCTTAATCAAGAAACAGAACAACCTTACTAAATGCGTGTAGTTTGAGTGTTTTTTTACATTCTTAGTTACCAAAACCCCAAATTCCATGCGAAACTAGCTTTTATGTGAAAAAAGAATGACATTACCAGAAAAGTGTCTTTGAGTGTTTTTGAGCGTGTTAGGCAATAAAGCACTAAAAAGCAGGGCATTCACATTACATGGGAATAAAACCAACTTTTACGAAGAACTTGCCTTTTAGTGTTTTTGACACGCATTTAGTAAGGTTGCTCTGTTTCTCAATTAAGTGTTATTCATGAGTTTCAGCATTTTGGTATATAGGAAACTTCTCCATATACACGAGTTTTTTTCGTTTTTTGCCTTGTGTGTTTTTTTTTTTTTTTATTATAAAACATTCATTATACACTTTTCTCGCAATGTCCCTTTGTTTCCCAATATAGAGTGCTTTGTATCCATTTTTGCGTTTTTTTTTTTTTTTGTAGGTAACAAGCTCAAAAACACTCAAGATATACATTTTTTTGGTAATGTTTTTCTGCTTCTTCATATTGGTTGATTTGTATCAGTTTTAGCGTTTTTTTCTGCGTAAAACACTGAGAAGACACGTTTTCAGTAATTTTCTTTTCGATTCCCAAATAGAGTGAGTTCCTTATTATTTATCGTTTTGGTGCCTAATATGCTGAAAAACACTCAAAAGACAGATTTCTGGTAAGGTCTTTAATTTCCTCATATGGGAGGCTTTGCATGTCTTTTCAGTGTTTTTGAGCGTGTTACGCAATAAAGCACTAAAAGCCAGGGCAATCACATTACATGGGAATAAAACCAAATTTTACCAAGAACTTGCCCTTAAGTGTTTTTGAGCTCCTTACATACCAAAACGCTAAAACGCATGTAAAATACATTTTATAAAGAAAAAGAATAACATTACCAAATACATGTATTTTGAGTGTTTTTGATCATGCTATCTATAAAAACGCTTAAATACATGCAAAGAGAACCTTATGTTTGGAAAACGAAAGGACATTACGAGAAATGTCTATTATGAGTGTTTTTTAAGTTCCTTCAGTACGAAAAAGCTAAAACCCACAAATAACACGTTTTACAAAAAAAAATATTAATAAATGAAAAAATAAAAAATTGGGAATTTTTTTTTTTTTTTTTTCATCTTCATAGGTACCGAATTGCCAAAAAATTTGCCAAAATTCAGGGAATTTATATAAAAAAAAAAACATTATCGTGGAAGTTAATTATAGTTTTTTTTTTCTGATTGTTATGTACCAAAACCTAAAATGCATGCAAAGCCACCTATATAGGGAAGTTAAACGACTTTACCAGAAACCTGTCTTCTCAGTGTTTTTCATCATGTTAGGCACCAATACGATAAATAATATGAAAATCAGTCAATATGTGAATCCAAAACAAAATTACTGAAAACGTGTCTTTTCGGTGTTTTACGTAGAAAAATGCTAAAGCAGATGCAAACCATCCTATATGAAGAAATAGAATAACATTACCAAAAAAATATATTTTGAGTGTTTTTGAGCTTGTTACCTACAAAAAATGCAAAAATGGATGTAAAGCACTCTATATTAGGAAACAAAAGGACATTACGAGAAACGTGTATAATGAGTGTTTTATAGTTTCAAAAGAATAACAAGGCAATAAACGCAAAAACTCGTGTATATAGAGAAATTTTTACATACCAAAATGATGAAATGCATGAATAACACTTTTAATCGATAAACGAAACTACTTACCAAATTGTGTATTTTGAGTTTTTTTCACATTCTTAGTTACAAAATTGCCAAATTACATGCGAAACTAGCATCATTTGGGAAAAAAATGACATTACCAGAAAAGTGTCTTTTGAGTGTTTTTGAGCGTGATATACAACAAAGCAATAAAAAAGCAGAATAATCACATTACATGAGAATAAAACCAACTTTTACGAAGAATTTGCCTTTAAGTATTTTTTAACCCCTTATATACCAAACCACTCAAACGCATGCAAAACAAACTTCATGGAGAAACAGAATAACATTACCAAAAACATGTATTTTGAGTGTTTTTGATCATGTGATCTATAAAAAGCGCTTAAGTACATGCAAAGAACATTATGTTTGGGAAACAAAAGGACATTACGAGAAACGTGTATTATGAGTGTATTTATAAGTTCCTTAAGTACCAAAAAGCTAAAACCCACAAATAACATTCTTTATTTAGAAAATAAAAAATGAAAAATAAAATAAATAGGATTTTTTTTTTTTTTTTTGTTATTCATCTTCATAAGTACCGAGATGCCAAAATTCTGGGAAAATTCAGGTCAATTATGTGATAAAAGAATATTATCAAAAAAGTTAATTTCAGCTTTTTTTTTTTCGGACTGTTATGTACTAAACCCTAAAGTGCATGCAAAGCCTCCAATATGAGGAAATTAAACGACCTTACCAGAAATCTGTGTTTTGTGTGTTTTTAAGCATGTTAGACACCAAAACGATAAATAATAAGGAACTCACTCTATATGGGAATCCAAAACAAAGTTACTGAAAACGTGTCTTCTCAGTGTTTTACGTAGAAAAACGTTAAAACGGATGCAAACCAACCAATATCAAGAAATAGAAAAACGTTACCAAAAAAGTATATTTTGAGTGTTATTGAGCTTTTTACCTACAAAAACAAGAAAGCAAAAGCACTCTATATTGGGAAACAAAAGGGCATTGCAAGAAAAGTGTATAATGAGTGTTTTATACTTCAAAAGAACCACAACGCAAAAACTCGTGTATATGGAGAGATTTCTTTTATACCAAAATGCTGAAACTCATAAATAACACTCTTAATTGAGAAACAGAATAACCTTACTAAATGCGTGTATTTTGAGTGCTTTTCACATTCTTAGTTACCAAAAACACCAAATTACATGCAAAAAATAGCTTTGTGGGGAAAAAAAACGACTTTACCAGAAAAGTGTCTTATGAGTGTTTTTCAACGTAATAGGTAATAAAGCTCTCAAAAGCAGGACAATCACATTACACTGGAATAAAACCATTTTTTACCAAGAACTTGGCTTTAAGTGTTTTTGAGCTCCTTATATAAAAAACTGATAAAACGCATGCAAAACACACTTTATGGAGAAACAGAATAACATTACAAAAACTTTGTATTTTGAGTGTTTTTGATCATGTTATCTATAAAACCGCTTAAATACATGCAAAGAACCTTATGTCTGGGAAACAAAAGGACATTACGAGAAACGTGTATTATGAGTGTTTTTAAGTTCCTTAAGTACCAAAAAGGTAAATCCCACAAATAACACTCTTTATTGAGAAAAAAATAAATAAATCAATAAAAAATTAAAAAATAAGATTTTTTTTTTTCTTTATTTATCTTCATAGGTACGGAGATGCCAAAATTCTGGGAAAATTCAGGGTAATTATGTGATAAAAGAATATTATCAAAAAAAGTTAATTTTAGTTTTTTTTCGGCCTGTTATGTACCAAACCCTAAAGTGCATCCAAAGCCTCCTATATGAGGAAATTAAACGACCTTAAAAGAAATCTGTCTTTTGAGTGTTTTTCAGAATGTTAGGCACCAAAACGATAAATAAATAAGGAACTCACTCTATATGGGAATCCAAACAAAACTACTGAAAAAGTGTCTTCTCAATGTTTTACGTAGAAAAACGCTAAAACGTATACAAACCAGCCAATTTAAAAATAATAGAAAAACATTACCAGAAAGGTATATTTTGAGTGTTTTTGAGCTTGTTACCTATAAAAAACACGAAAATTGATGCAAAGCACTCTATATTAGGAAATAAAAGGACATTGCAAGAAAAGTGTATAATGAGTGTTTTATAGTTCAAAAGAACAAAAAGGCAAAAAACGCAAAAACTTCTGGATATGGAGAAGTTTCCGAGATACTAAAATGCTGAAACTCATGAATAACATTCCTAATTGAGAAACAGAACAACCCTACTAAATGCGTGTAATTTAAGAGCTTTTCACATTCTTAGTTACCAAAACCCCAAATTGCATGCGAAACCAGCTTTATGTGAGAAAAAAATGACTTTACCAGAAAAAAGTCTTTTGAGTGTTTTTGAGCCTGATATGCAATAAAACACTAAAAAGCAGGGCAATCACATTACATTTCAATAAAACAAATTTTTAATAAGAACTTGCCTTTAAGTCTTTTTGAGCTCCTTATATACCAAAACACTAAAACGCATGCAAAATACACTTTATAATGAAAAAGAATAAAATTACCAAAAACATGTATTTTGAGTATTTTTGATCATGTTATCTCTAAAAACGCTTAAATGCATGCAAAGAACCTTATGTTTGGGAAACAAAAGGACATTACGAGAAACGTATATTATGAGTGTTTTTAAGTTTAAGTACCAAAAACATAAAACCCACTCTTTATTTGGAAAAAAAGAAATAAATAAAATAATAAAAAAATTGGATTTTTTTATTTTTTTATTCATCTTCATAGGTACCGAAATGCCAAAATTCTGGGAAAATTCAAGGCAATTATATGATAAGAGAATATTATCAAAAAAGTTGATTTTAGCTTTTTTTTCGGACTGTTATGTACCAAACCCTAAACTGCATGCAAAGCCTCCTATATAAGGAAATGAAACGACCTTACCAGAAATCTGTCTTTTCAGTGTTTTCAGCATGTTAAGCACCAAAATGATCAATAATAAGGAACTCACTTTATATGGGAATCCAAAACAAAATTACTGAAAACGTGTGTTCCCAGTGTTTTACGTAGAAAAACGCTAAAATGGATGCAAACCAACCAATGTCAAGAAATAGAAAAAAACATTACCAAAAAGGTATATTTTGAGTGTTTTTGAGTCGTTTCATATATCTATATATGGGTCTTTGCATGAGTTTTGGCTTTTTGGTAACTAACAATGTCATAACACTCAAAATGCAGTTTTCTTTTTTTTGGCAGTATTGTTCTGTTTCTCCATATAGAGTGTTTTTCATGCGTTTTACCCTTTTGATACCACGAAAATCAAAAACACTCATAAAACACGTTTCTCGTAATATCTTTTAATTTTTCCCATATACGATATTTCCGATTCATTTAGGCGTTTTTTTTACGTAACAATCTTACAAAAGACTCAAAATACTTGTTTTGTATGCGTTTTAGCGTTTTCGTATGTAAGGAGCTTAAAAACACTTAAAGGCAAGTAAAAGTTGGTTTTATTCCCATGTAATGTGATTGCCCTGCTTTTTAGTGCTTTATTGCCTAACACGCTCAAAAAAACTCGACAATTTTCTGGTAATATTTTTTTTCACACAAAGCTAGTTTTGCATGCAATTTGGGGTTTTGCTAAGTAAGAATGTTAAAAAGATTCAAAATACACCCATTTGGTAAGGTTGTTCTGTTTCTCAATTAAGAGTGTTCTTCATGAATTTCAGCATTTTGGTATCTAAGAAACATCTCCATATACACGAGTTTTTGCGTGTTTTGCCTTGTTGTTCTTGTGAAACTATAAAACACTCATTATACACGTTTCTCGTAATGTCCTTTTCTTTCCCAATATAGAGTGCTTTGCAACTATTTTCGCGTTTTCTGTAGGTAACAAGCTCAAAAACACTCAAAATATAACTTTTTAGTAATATGATTCTATTTCTTCATATTGGTTTGTTTGCATCCGTTTCAATGTTTTTCTAAGTAAAACACTAAAAAAGACACGTTTTCAGTAATTTTGTTTTGGATTCCCATAAAGAGTGACTTCCATATTATTTATCGTTTTGGTGCCTAACTTGCCGAAAAAAACTCAAAAGACAGGTATCTGGTAAAGTCGTTTAATTTCCTTATGTAGGTGGCTTTGCATACACTTTAGGGTTTGGTACATTACAGTCCAAAAAAAAAGCTAAAATTAACTTTTTTCAAAATATTATTTTTTTCAAATAATTTCCCTAAATTTTGCCAGAATATTGGCATCTCGGTACCTATGAAGATAAATAACAAAAAAAAAATCCTAAATTTAATTTATTTATTTATTTTCTCTATAAAGACTGTTATTTGTGGGTTTTAACTCTTTTCGTACTCATGGAACTTAAAAACACTCATAATACACGTTTCTCGTAATGTCCTTTCGTTTCCCAAACATAGAGTTCTTTGCATGTATTTAAGCGTTTTTATACGTAAGAGATCAAAAACACTGAAAATTCATGTTTCTCGTAATGTTATTTTGTTTCTCAATAAAGGGTGTTTTGCATGCATTTTAGCATTTTAGTATGTAAGGAGCTGAAAAGCACTTAAAGACAAGTTCTTGGTAAATGTTGGTTTTATTCCCATGTAATGTCATTGCCCTGCTTTTTTGTGCTTTATTGCCTAACAAGCTCAAAAACACTCAAAAGACACTTTTTTTCTGGTAATGTCATTTATTTCCAACATAAAGCTAGTTTCGCATGTAATTTCGGGTTCTGGTAACTAAGAATGCGAAAAACACTCAAATACACTCATTTGGTAAGGTTGTTCTGTTTCTCAATTACAAGTGTTATTCATGAATTTCAGCATTTTGGTATCTAAGAAAATCTCCATATAGACGAGTTTTTGCGTTTTTTGCCTTATGGTTTTTGAAAACTATTAAAACATTCATTATACAATTTTCTTGTAATATACTTTTGTTTCCCAATATAGACTTCTTTGCATTCATTTTTGCGTTTTTTGTAGGCAACAAGCTCAAAAACACTCAACTTTTTTGTAATGTTATTCTATTTCTTCTTATTGGTTGGTTTGCATCCGTTTTAGCATTCTACGCTAAAACTGAAAAAAACACGTTTACAGTAATATTGTTGAAATTGCTGAAAACACCCAAAGACATGTTTCTTGTAAAGTCGTGTAATTTTCCCCATATAGGTGGCTTTGCATGCACTTCCGGGTTTCGTACATAACTCCGGAAAAAGCTAGAATTATTTTTTTTTTGTTTTTTCACATAATTTCCCTGAATTTTCTCAGAATTTT
Source organism: Scylla paramamosain (assembly GCF_035594125.1). Classification (NCBI taxonomy): domain Eukaryota; kingdom Metazoa; phylum Arthropoda; class Malacostraca; order Decapoda; family Portunidae; genus Scylla; species Scylla paramamosain. The sequence continues at coordinate 7,186,715 of NC_087158.1, read as the reverse complement.
GGCATGTCGGTACCTATGAAGATGAATAACAAAAAAAATCTATTTTTTTATTATTTTTTTCTCAATAAAGAGTGTTATTTGTGGGTTTTAGATTATTGGTACTTAAGGAACTTAAAAATACTCATAATACACGATTTTCGTAATGTCCTTTCGTTTCACAAACATAGGGTTCTTTGCATGTATTTAAGCGATTTTATAGGTAACATGATCAAAAACACTCAAAATACATGTTTTTGGTAATGTTATTCTGTTTCTCCATAAAGGTTGTTTTCCATGCGTTTAGCGTTTTGGTATGTAAGGAGTTAAAAAAAACTTAAAGGCAAGTTCTTCGTAAATTTTGGTTTTATTCCAGTGTAATGTGATTATTTTGCTTTTTAGTGTTTTGTTGCATATAACGCTCAAAAACACTCAAAATACACTTTTCTGATAATGTCATTTTTTTCCCACATAAAGCTAGTTTCGCATGTAATTTGGGATTTTCGTAACTAAGAATGTGAAAAACACTCAAAATACACACATTTGGTAAGGTAGTTCTGTTTTTCAATTAAAAGTGTTATTCATGAGTTTTAGCGTTTTGGTATGTAAGAAACTTCTCTATATACACGAGTTTTTGCGTTTTTTGCCTTGTGGTTCTTGTGAAACTATAAAACACTCATTATACACGTTTCTCGTAATGTCCTTTTGCTTCCCAATATAGAGTGCATTCCATCTTTTTGCGCGTTTTTTGTAGGTAAAAAGCTCAAAAACACTTTTCGGTAATGTTATTCTATTTCTTCGTATTTGTTGGTTTGCATCCGTTTTAGCGTTTTTCTACGTAAAACACTGAAAAGACACGTTTTCAGTAATTTTGTTTTGGATTCACATATTGACTGACTTCCATATTATTTATCGTTTTGGTGCCTAACATGCTCAAAAACACTGAAAAGACAGGTTTCTGGTAAAGTCGTTTAACTTCCTCATATAGGTGGCATGCACTTTAGAGTTTGGTACATAAAGATCCGAAAAAAGAGCTATAATTAACTTTTTTGATAATGTTCTTTTTTTCCACATAAATTCGCTGAATTTTGGCAGAATTTTGGCATTTTGGTACCTATGAAAATCAATATGAAAAAAAAGATATTTTTTTATTTATTTATTTTTTTTTTTTCTCTCTATAAAGAGTGTTATTTTTGGGTTTTAACGTTTTGGTACTTAAGGAACACTTAAAAACACTTAAAAACACTTAAAACACATGTTTTTAGTAATGTTATTCTGCTTCTCCATAAAGGAGTTTTTTGCATGCGTTTTAGCGTTTTGGCTTGTAAGGAGGTCAAAAACACTTCAAGGCAAGTTCTTGGTAAAAGTTGATTTTATTCCCATGTAATGTTATTGCCCTGTTTTGTTTTTTGTTTTTTTTTTTGTGTGTGTGTGTGTGATTTATTGCCTAACACGCTCAAAAACACTCAAAAGACACATCTAGTAATGTCATTCTTTTTCCAACATAGTTTCGTGTGCTATTTGGGGTTTTGCTAAGAATGTGAAAAACACTCAAAATATACGCATTTGGTAAGGTTCTTCTGTTTCTCAATTAATATTGTTATTCATGAGTTTCAGCATTTTGGTATCTAAGAAACTTCCATATATACACGAGTTTTTGCGTTTTTTTGCCTTGTGGTTCTTCTGAACCACAAGTTTTTTTGCTCAAAAATAATAAGACACTCATTATACACGTTTCTCGTAATGTCTTTTTGTTTCCCAATAGGGAGTGCTTTGCATCCATTTTCGCGTTTTTTGTAGGTAACAAGCTCAAAAACACTCAAAATGTACCTTTTTGGTAATGTTATTTTATTTCTTCTTATTGGTTGGTTTGCATCCGTTTTAGCGTTTTTCTATGTAAAACACCGAAAAAGACACTTTTTCAGTAATTTTGTTTTAGATTCCCATATAGAGTGACTTGCATGTTATTTACCGTTAGGGTGCCTAACAAGCTGAAAAACACTCATAAGACAGTTTTCTAGCAAAGACGTTTAATTTCCCCATATAGGTGGCTTTGCATGCACTTTAGGGTTTGGTACATAACAGTACGAAAAAAAAAAAGCTAAAATTAATTTTTTGATAATTGACTCATAATTTCCTGAATTCTGCCCAAATTTTGGAATCTCGGTACCTGTGAAGATTAAAAAGAAAGAAAAAAATATCGTATTTTTTTATTTTATTGTATTTATTTATCTATTTTTTCTCTATAAAGAGTGTTATTTGTGGCTTTTAGCTTTTTGGTAAATAATGATCTTAAAAACACTGATAATACACGTTTCTCGTCATGTCCTTTCGTTTCCCAAAAATAGGGTTCTTTGCATGTATTTAAGCGTTTTTATTGGTAACATGATCAAAAACACTCAAAATATATGTTTTGGTAATGTTATTCTCTTTCTCCATAAAGTGTGTTTTGCATGTATTTTAGCGTTTAGGTATATAAGGAGCTCAAAACACTTAAAGGCAAGTTCTTGATAAAAATTGATTTTATTTCCATGTAAAGTGATTCCCCTGCTTTTTAGTGCTTTATTGCCTATCACGCTCAAAAACACTCAAAAGACACTTTCCTGGTAATGTCATTTTTTTTCCCCACATAAAGCTAGTTTCACATGCAATTTGGGATTTTGGTAACTAAGAATGTGAAAAGCACTCAAAATACACGCATTTAGTAAAGTTGTTCTGTTTCTCAATTAAGAGTGCTATTAATGAGTTTCAGCATTTTAGTATCTAGGAGACTTCTCCATATACACGAGTTTTTGCGTTTTTTGGCTTGTGGTTCTTTTGAACTATAAAACATTCATTATACACTTTTCTTGCAATGTCCCTTTGTTTCCCAATATAGAGTGCTTTGTATCAATTTTCGCGTTTTTTTGTAGGTAACAAGCTCAAAAACACTCAAAATATACCTTTTTGGTAATGTTTTTCTACTTCTTGATATTGGTTGGTTTGCATCCGTTTTAGCGTTTCTCTACGTAAAACACTGAGAAGACACGTTTTTAGTAATTTTTTTTTTTGGTTTGCCATAGAGAGTGAGTTCTTTATTATTTATCGTTTTGGTGCCTAACATGCTGAAAAACACTCAAAACACAGATTTCTGGTAAGGTCGTTTAATTTCCTCATATGGGAGGCTTTGCATGCACTTTAGTGTTTGGTACATAACAGTCCGAAAAAAAGCTAATATCAACTTTTTTATAAAAATCTCTTATCATATAATTGCCCTAATTTTTCCCAGAATTTTGGCATCTCGGTACCTATGGAGGTGAATGAAAAAAAAAAAAAGAAAGATAGAAAATCTTTTTTTTATTTTTTTTTATTTTTTTATTTCTTTCTAAATAACGAGTGTTATTTGGGGGTTTTAGCTTTTTGGTAGTTAAGAAACTTAAAAACACTCATAATACACGTTTCTCGTAATGTCCTTACGTTTCCCAAATATAAGGTTCTTTGCATGTATTTAAGCGTTTTTATAGATAACATTATCAAAAACACTCAAAATACGTGTTTTTGGTAATGCTATTCTGTTTCTCAATAAAGTTTGTTTTCCATGCGTTTTAGCGGTTTGGTATGTATGGAGCTCAAAAACACATATTGGCAAATTCTTGGAAAAAGTTGGTTTTATTCCCATGTAATGTGATTGCCCTGCTTTTTAGTACTTCATTGCCTAACACGCTCAAAAATAATTAAAAGACACTTCTGATAATGTCATTTTTTTCGCTCATAAAGCTAGTTTCTTATGCTATTTTGGGTATTGCTAACTAGGAATATGAAAAACACTCAAAATACAGCATTTGCTAAGGTTGTTCTGTTTCTCAATTAGAATTGTTATTCATGAGTTTCAGCATTTTGGTATCTAAGAAACTTCTTTATATACACGAGTTTTTGCGTTTTTCTACGTAAAACACTGAGAAGATACATTTTCAGTAATTTTCTTTTGGATTCCCATATAGAGTGAGTTCTTTATTATTTATCGTTTTGGTGCCTAACATGCTGAAAAACACTCAAAAGACAGATTTCTGGTAAAGTCGTTTTATTTCTTCATATAGGAGGCTTTGCATGCACTTTAGGGTTTGGTACATAACAGTCCGAAAAAAAAAGCTAAAATTAACTTTTTTGATAATATTCTTTTGTTCATATAATTTTCCTGAATTTTCCCAGAATTTTGGCATCTCGGTACCTATGAAGATGAAAAAAATTCCTATTTTTTGTTTTTATTTTCTAAATAAAGAGTGTTATTTGTTGGTTTTAGCTTTTTGGTACTTAAGGAACTTAAAAAAAAACACTCATAATGCACGTTTCTCGTAATGTCCTTTTCTTTCCCAAAAATAATGTTCTTTGCATGTATTTAAGCGTTTTTTATATATAAAATGATAAAAACACCCAAATTACATGTTTTTGGTTATGTTATTCTATTTCTCCATGAAGTTTGTTTTCCATGCGTTTTAACGGTTTGGTATATAAGAAGCTCAAAAACATTTAAATGCAAGTTCTTGGTAAAAATTGGTTTTATTCCAATGAATAGTGATTGCCCTGCTTTTTAGTGTTTTATTGCCTATCACGCTCAAAAACACTCAAAAGACATTTTTCTGGAAATGTCATGTTTTCCCACATAAATCTGGTTTCGCATGAAATTTAGGTTTTTGGTAACTAAGAATATGAAAAACAGTCAAAATACACGAATTTGGTAAGGTTGTTCTATTTCTCAAGTAAGAGTGTTATTCATGAGTTTCAGCATTTTGGTATCTAGGAAACTTCTCCATATACACGAGTTTTTGCGTTTTTTGCCTTGTTGTTCTTTTGAACTATAATACACTCATTATACACTTTTATAGCATTGTCCCTTTGTTTCCCAATATAGAGTGCTTTGTATCAATTTTAGCGTTTTTTTTGTAGGTAACAAGCTCAAAAACACTCAAAATATACCTTGTTGTTAATGTTTTTTCTATTTCTTGATATTGGTTGGTTTGCATCCATTTTAGCGTTTTTCTACGTAAAACACTGGGAACACACGTTTTCAGTAATTTTGTTTTGGATTCCCATATGAAGTGAGTTGCTTATTATTGATCATTTTGGTGCTTAACATGCTGAAAACAATGAAAAGACAGATTTCTGGTAAGGTCGTTTCATTTCCTTATATAGGAGGGTTTGCATGCAGTTTAGGGTTTCCTACATAACAGTCCGAAAAAAAAAGCTAAAATCAACTTTTTTGATAATATTCTCTTATCATATAATTGCCTTGAATTTTCCCAGAATTTTGGCATTTCGGTACCTATGAAGATGAATAACAAAAAAAAAATCCTATTTTTTTTATTTTTTTATTTATTTATTTATTTTTTTAAATAAAGAGTGGGTTTTAGATTTTTGGCACTTAAACTTAAAAACTCTCATAATATACGTTTCTCGTAATGTCCTTTTGTTTCCCAAACATGTATTTAAGCGTTTTTATAGATAACATGATCAAAAATACTCAAAATACATGTTTTAGGTAATTTTATTCTGTTTCACCATAAAGTGTATTTTGCATGCGATTTAGTGTTTTGGTATATAAGAAGCTCAAAAAGACTTAAAGGCAAGTTCTTATTAAAAATTGGTTTTATTCAAATGTAATGTGATTGCCCTGCTTTTTAATGCTTTATTGCCTATCAGGCTCAAAAACACTCAAAAGACTTTTCTGGTAATGTCATTTTTTTCTCACATAAAGCTGGTTTCGCATGCAATTTTGGGTTTTGGTAACTAAGAATGTGAAAAGCTCTCATAATACACGCAATTAGTAAGGTTGTTCTGTTTCTCAATTAGGAAGGTTATTCATGAGTTTCAGCATTTTGGTATCTAGGAAACTAAGGAAAACTAAACTAAACTAGGAAAATATCCATAAGTTTTTGCGTTTTTTGCCTTTTGGTTCTTTTGAACTATAAAACACTCATTATACACTTTTCTTGCAATGTCCTTTTATTTCCTAATATAGAGTGCTTTGCATCAATTTTCGCGTTTTTTGTAGGTAACAAGCTCAAAAAAACTCAAAATTTACCTTTTTGGTAATGTTTTTCTATTTTTTTTTTAAATTGGTTGGTTTGCATCCGTTTTAGCGTTTTTCTACGTAAAACACTGAGAAGACACGTTTTCAGTAGTTTTGTTTGGATTCCCATATAGAGTGAGTTCCTTATTTATTTATCGTTTTGGTGCCTAACATTCTGAAAAACACTCAAAAGACTGATTTCTTTTAAGTTCGTTTAATTTCCTCATATAGAAGGGTTTGCATGCACTTTACGGTTTGGTATATAACAGTCCGAAAAAAAACTAAAATTAACTTTTTTGATAATTTTCTTTTATCATATAATAGCCCGGAATTTTCCCAGAATTTTGGCATCTCGGTACCTATGAAGATGAATAACAAAAAAAAAGATCCTATTTTTTTATTTTTATTTATATATTTTTCTAAATAATGAGTGTTATTTGTGGGTTTTAGCTTTTTGGTACTTAACGAACTAAAAAACACTCATAATACATATTTCTCGTAATGTACTTTCGTTTCCCAAACATAAGGTTCTTTGCATGTATTTAAGCGTTTTTATAGAGAAAATTATCAAAAACACTCAAAATACATATTTTTGGTAATGTTATTGTTTCTCCATAAAAGGTGTTTTGCATGTGTTTTAGCGTTTTGGTATGTAATGAGCTCAAAAACACCTAAAGGCAAGTTCTTGGTAAAAGTTGGTTTTATTCCCATGTAATGTGATTGCTTTTTAGTGGTTTATTGCCTAACACGCTCAAAAACACTCGAAAGACATTTTCTGGTAATATATTTTTTTTTTTCCCACATAAAGCTAGTTTCGCATGGTATTTGGGGTTTTGGTAACTAAGAATGTGAAAAACACTCAAAATACAGGCATTTAGTAAGGTTGTTCTGTTTCTTAATTAAAAATGTTATTCATGAGATTCAGCATTTTGGTATGTAAGAAACTTCTTTATGTACACGAGTTTTTTTAGTTTTTTGCCTTGTGGTTCTTTTAAAACTATAAAACACTCATTATACACGTTTCTCGTAATATCCTTTTCTTTCCTAATATAGAGTGCGTTTCATCCATTTTCGCATTTTTTTGTAGGTGAGAAGCTCAAAAACACATCAAAATATGTCTTTTTGAAAATGTTATTCTATTTCTTCATATTGGTTGGTTTGCATCCGTTTTAGCTTTTTTCTACGTAAATCACTGAAAAGACACGTTTTCAGTAATATTGTTGAAATTGCTGGAAAAAACACTCAAAAGACAGGTTTCTGGTAAAGTCGAGTAATTTCTCCATATAGGTGGCTTTCCATGCACTTCATGGTTTGGTACATAACTCTGGAAAAAAGCTAAAGATATTTTTTTTAAATGAATTTTTTTTACAAAATTTCCTTGAATTTTTCCAGAATTTTGGTACCTATGAAGATGAATAAAATTTTTTTTTTCTCTATAAAGTGTTATTTGTGTGTTTTAGCTTTTTGGTACTTAAGGAACTTAAAAACACTCATAATACACGATTTTCTTAATGTCCTTTTCTTATACAAACATAGGGTTCTTTACATGTATTTAGGCGTTTTTATAAGTAACATGATCAAAAACACTCAAAATACACATTTTTGGTAGTTATTCTGTTTCTCCATAAAGGGTGTTTTACATGCGTTTTAGCGTTTTGGTATGTAAGGAGTTAAAAAACATTTAAAGGCAAGTTCTTCGTAAAAGTTAGTTTTATTCCCAAGTTATGTGATTTTTTTGCTTTTTAGTGCTTTGTTGCATATCACGCTCAAAAACACTTAAAAGACATTTTTTCTGTTAATGTCATTTAAGCGTTTTTATTGGTAACATGATCAAAAACACAATAAATACATGTTTTTGGTAATGTTATTCTGTTTCACCATAAAGTGTATTTTGCATGCGTTTTAGTGTTTTGTTATATAAGGAGCTCAAAATTGGTTTTATTCCAATGTAATGTGATTGCCCTCCTTTTTAGTGCTTTATTGCCTAACACGCTCAAAAACACTCAAAAGACATTTTTTCTGGTAATGTCATTTTTTTCCCACATAAAGCTGGCTTCGCATGCAATTTGGGGTTTTGGTAACTAAGAATGTGAAAAGCACTCAAAATACACACATTTAGTAAGATTGTTCTGTTTCTCAATTAAGAGTGTTGTTCATGAGTTTTAGCATTTTGGTATCTACGAAACTTCTTCATATACACTAGTTTTTGCATTTTTTGCCTTGTGGTTCTTTTGAACTATAAAACACTCATTATACACTTTTCTTTCAATGTCCTTTTCTTTCCCATTATAGAGTGCTTTGCATCAATTTTCGTGTTTTTTATAGGTAACAAGCTCAAAAACACTCAAAATATACCTTTTTGGTAATGTTTTTCTATTTATTTATATTGGTTTGTTTGCACCCGTTTTAGCGTTTTTTTACGTAAAACACTGAGAAGACACGTTTTCAGTAATTTTGTTTAGAATTCCCATATAGAGTGAGTTCTTTATTATTTATTGTTTTGGTGCCTAACATGCTGAACAACACTCAAAAGAGAGATTTCTGATAAGGTCGTTTAATTTCTTCATATAAGAGGCTTTGCATGCACTTTAGGGTTTGGTACATAACAGGCCGAAAATAAAGCTAAAATTAAATTAAATTTTTTGATAATATTCTTTTATCATATAATTGCCCTGAATTTTCCCAGAATTTTGGCATCTCGATACCTATGAAGATAAATAAAGAAAAATAAAAAATCCTATTTTTTTTATTTTTTTATTTATTTATTTATTTTTTCTCAATAAAGAGTGTTATTTGTGGGATTTACCTTTTTGGTACTTAAGGAACTTAAAAACACTCATAATACACGTTTCTCGTAATGTCCTTTCGTTTCCCAAACATAAGGTTCTTTGCATGTATTTAAGCGTTTTTATAGATAACATGATCAAAAACACTCAAAATACAAGGTTTTGGTAATGTTATTCTGTTTCTCCATAGTGTGTTTTGCATGCGTTTTAGCAGTTTTGTATATAAGGAGCTCAAAAACATTTAAAGGCAAGTTCTTGGTAAAAAAATGTTTTTATTCCAATGTAATGTGATTGTCCTGCTTTTGAGTGCTTTATTACCTATCACGTTGAAAAACACTCAAAAGACACTTTTCTGGTAAAGTCTTTTTTTTTTCCCCACAAAGCTATTTTCGCATGTAATTTGGGGTTTTTGGTAACTAAGAATGTGAAAAGCACTCAAAATACACGCATTTAGTAAAGTTGTTCTGTTTCTCAATTAAGAGTGCTATTCATGAGTTTCAGCATTTTAGTATCTAGGAGACTTCTCCATATACACGAGTTTTTGCGTTTTTTGGCTTGTGGTTCTTTTGAACTATAAAACATTCATTATACACTTTTCTTGCAATGTCCCTTTGTTTCCCAATATAGAGTGCTTTGTATCAATTTTTGCGTTTTTTTTTGTAGGTAACAAGCTCAAAAACACTCAAAATATACCTTGTTGTTAATGTTTTTCTACTTCTTGATATTGGTTGGTTTGCATCCGTTTTAGCGTTTTTCTACGTAAAACACTGAGAAGACACGTTTTCAGTAACTTTGTTTTGGATTCCCATATAGAGTGAGTTCCTTATTATTTATTGTTTTGGTGCCTAACATGCTTAAAAACACAAAACACAGATTTTTGGTAAGGTCGTTTAATTTCCTCATATTGGAGGCTTTGCATGCACTTTAGGGTTTAGTACATAACAGTCCGAAAAAAAAAAAAGCTGAAATTAACTTTTTTGATAATATTCTTTTATCGCATAATTGCCCTGAATTTTCCCAGAATTTTGTCATCTCGGTACCTATGAAGATGAATAACAAAAAAAAAAAAAAATCCTATTTATTTTATTTTTTTATTTTTTTATTTTCTAAATAAAGAGTGTTATTTGTGAGTTTTAGCTTTTTGGTACTTAAGGAACTTATAAAAACACTCATAATACACGTTTCTCGTAATGTCCTTTTGTTTCCCAAACATAATGTTCTTTGCATGTACTTAAGCGTTTTTATAGATCACATGATCAAAAACACTCAAAATACATGTTTTTGATAATGTTATTCTGTTTCTCCATAAAGTTTGTTTTGCATGCGTTTTAGCGGTTTGGTATATAAGGGGTTAAAAAATACTTAAAGGCAAATTCTTCGTAAAAGTGATGAAATTATTCCTTTGAAAGTATTGATGGCTGATCTCTTTCTATAGGTGAGGGTTAGTGTTCTCTACTGTACTAAATACTGAACTGTCTTTTGTACTATTTCTCCATCTGTATCCTACCCAGTAATGGTAATAGACTGAGGAACTCCCCACCTTTGTTCATTTTTACTAAGTATTGTCCTAGTGGTAATCAGATGCAGCACTGATTTGCTTAGGAGTTGGGTATCTGAGAATGAGTGGTTATTGGCACCAAGTGCAGCTCAGTTGTGGGTAACTCCAGTTGTTGGGAGCATTCCATGGTACACAGATGGTGGGATAGTCTTGCCTTGGACTCTTGCAAATGTGTACTATGTCCCAGTGAGTTTTGTTTTTATTTAACATGAATCCCAAGTTTATTTAGGCATTTCAGGGACTTATTGTGGGTGATGGAGATCTGCACAGCACTCTTCTCTTGGTGGGTGGGTAGCTGTAGAAAAATTCATATAAATAGAGATGTCAGATGTAGGTAAAATAGAGAAATGTTGATTTGATTGTGAACTAAATCCCACAACTTATATTATCTTTGATAAGAAAGGTTTCGTTTAGACCATGAAAATTGGATAAATGAAGCTGAGCATTATTTTACTGCAACAAGAAGGCACACAAAGTGAAGGAGATCGCATACTTGACTTTAGTTTGTTGTTCCTTTGATGGGGAACTTGTATCATTGTTAAAAGCTTAAATCCTGTAAAATAGCATGGATACATCTGAATCTTTATTCAGTCAAAAGTTTATATGATGTGTAGACTATTCAAGCTTGCCAGCCTGGAGCCTGGAGCCTGCTTGTTGTAGAGTTGTCCTATGTTCTGTAGATTTGCTTGATATTATAAACAATTATGATAAAATTTTTGTAAACAATTTTGTTCTTTATTTCTTTCAGTATCAGATTCAGTATTTTCTCCATCTTATGGCAGCATATATTTTCAACACAGAGTGAGGGCAGTGTCTTTCCTCCTGTCCACTACCCCAACTTCTACTCCCAACACTACTATAGCAATGAGCGGTCTTGTGTGGTGGCTGAGGATTCTTTTGAAGAGGACAATGCTTCTGCTTCATCTGAGCAGGTCAGAAGGTGGATGGCAGCAGTACTAGTAGCAGACTGGTGTTACCTTGATGCTACTGCTACATTGCATTATTTGCATAGTTTTTTTTTCAGTTGTCATGGACTTTGTGTAATATATATAAAAGTATATGAAGCTCAAGAAACTTGTTGATAAGGTTTATGTTCAGCATACAAATTGTAGGATACAAAGACAAGGATTGAAATATCATTGCCACAATTCCTGACAAAGCATTTTGTGCCACAGAATATTCAGCAATGTAATGTTTGTTTGGCAAACAAACCAGTTTCCCTGAATGATAGCTTTATTTCTGCAGGTTAATACAGTCTCTCTATGGGGGAGAGTTTGGAGACAAAAGCCAAGCATATATATACGAGTATATATATATATATATATATATATATATCCTTATCATAATGCTCTTCATTGGCACTTGAAGCATGCATCACACTTTTGTATGATTGATCGTATAATTTTTCCTGAGTGGCCCAATCACCCACACTATCACATTCACTATCCAAGTCCTTCCTTCAGCCTTGACACACGCACTGTAATGATGGAACAGTATGTCACAACTAGATAAGTGTAATCAACTAGGTTAACACACACACACACATACAAGTATTTTTGAGGGCTTCAAGGAAGAGGATCTCAATGTAGCTCATATAAATACATGAATGTGGATAACTAAAGAAGAAAATGTGAAAATACAAGAAGCTTAACAGCGATGATAAAGGCATGGAAGGAAGAAACAGAAGTGGGTGGCGACAATGTAAAAAAAGATATCCAGTGATATAATAGAGATGGAAAGGGAAAAAGAAAACAAAGAACTGAGAAGAGGTGACAAAAATAGTGGACTTAAATAAGAAATACTGTGAAGAGATTAAGAAACTCAAGAAAGAGAATGAAGAATTAAAGAAAACTTTGCAAGAGAGGTTAGGGTTGGAGGAGTGAGAGTTAGTTACAGAGGAAGTCAAAGGTTGGAAAGAGAGAGAACAGCAAAAGGTGGACATGGAGGACATAACAAGGCAACAGCAACAGAAACAACAAGGATATGGAAAAGCAAGTGATTAAAATAATAAAGGAAAAAAGTAATCTTGTGAGAGACACAGTACAGAGAAAGATGTGTATGGTGGTATTTGGGATCAAGGAAAAGAACCTACCCATGAAAACAGCTAGAGAGAAAGAAGTGAAAAGAACTAAGGAAATTATAGCAGAAGTGGCAGAGGAAGGAGAGGGGAGAGTCGAACAAATTGAAGAGGTTTACAGGATCGGAAAGTATGACAAAAATAGAACAAAGCCAATGTAAAACAAGAATCATGTCACAAACAGCAGCAGAACATGTCTTGCAAAGAACAGGAAAATTGGCAAAAGCAAAAGGATTGAAGGAAATATGGATAAAAAGAGACATGAACAAAGAATAGAGAAGTAAACTAAAAGTCAAAAAGTGAATAGAGAACAGGAAAGTTGTGGACATGAAAGTGAGGAAATGGTGGCACAAAGATGCCACACAAGACCACCAAACAGAAGTTTAAAGATTATGTATACTAATGTAGATGGTTTGGTGTTCAGCCTACTGGAACTTGAAGACTATTTAAAGAACAATAAACCAGATGTGGTATGTTTAACAGGAACCAAACTAGAAGAGGAAATAAAGTTGGGATTTGCAAAGGAAGGATACAGTACATGGAAGAGGGACAGAAAAGGAAAGGGAAGAGAAATGATGATATTGGTAAAAAAGGATATTGTTGTTGAGGAAGTGGAATATGGTGATGGAATGGTAGAAACAATGAGTGTTGTGATTAAGATCAAAAGATGTGAAAAAAGGAAAATCATTGTGAAATACATACCACCAAAAACTAATGCATGGTAGACTAATAAATTCAAAAGTATGCAACTAGAAACAAAAAAATAGTATGGAGGAAATGATAAGGAAAGGTAACAAAGTACTCTTAGTAGGTGACTTCAACACTAAAAGAATTAACTGGGAGGAGATGGAAGTAACAGAAAATGTTGGGTCATGGAGTGAAGAACTTATGCAAACCATGATGGTGAATACAACGAGACAGTGGGTGAATGAGCCTATAAGATGTAGAAGAGAAGAAGAACCATCACAGCTGGATTTAGTGTTTATGAAAACCCCAGAAAGTAGACCAAGTATACATTGTCTGAGTTCAATGGGAAGAAGTGATTATGTGACAATAGAGATAGTACTACAGGAGGAAACAGTGTTGCACAGGAAAGAACAATACAGAAATTGGAGACAGAACTATGCTAAGGCAAACTTTGCAGAGCTTAGTAAGTTTTATTGAAAAATTAAATGGAAAGAGCAATTTGAAGGTAAAGTAGTGCAAGAAAAATATGAGATATTTTTGAGCAAGTATAGAGAGGGGATGCAACAGTTTGTACGGTTATAAAATGAAAATTGGGAAACATGAACGGTATAATGGCAGGTGTGTAGAAGCAAATAAGAACATGGAAGAAAATGGCTATGGCCTGTTTTAAGACTATACAAGTGGAAATACCCTGGTCTGAGGCAATTTTCTCTCTCTCTCTCTCTCTCTCTCTCTCTCTCTCTCTCTCTCTCTCTCTCTCTCTCTCTCTCTCTCTCTCTCTCTCTCTCTCTCTCTCTCTCTCTCTCTCTCTCTCTCTCTCTCTCTCTCTCTCTCTCTCTCTCTCTCTCTCTCTCTCTCTCTCTCTCTCAAACAAAAAATAAAAAGGTGGAGAAACAAGGGGAAAGGGAGATGAATGAACAGAAGGTAGCCAAAATCAAATTTGTACATTTGTGTGTGTTTGCATTTGTTTCTTATTTGTATTTTCACAGATTGACCCAAATCTAAATTACCATTTTTAATGAGAGAGAGAAAGAGAGAGAGAGAGAGAGAGAGAGAGAGAGAGAGAGAGAGAGAGAGAGAGAGAGAGAGAGAGAGAGAGAGAGAGAGAGAGAGAGAGAGAGAGAGAGAGAGAGAGAGAGAGAGAGAGAGAGAGAGAGAGAGAGAGAGAGAAATCACAAATACTTACTAACCTGGAAAGTGGAGTCCTTGATGATAAATTGGCTGGGATCAGCAGGGTGAACTGTGGCAGAAGTTTGGTGCATGGCAAATATGGCTTCAGGATGAGTAAATGGAGAGGCAGGAGGGAGTGATGGTTGTGGGGGAGATGATGAGTGAGCAGAAGGTGAGAAGGATGAGGAGAAAAAAGGTGATGGTGCAGAGAATGATGAGGAATGGACTAATGGGGAAGAGGAAATGTGAGATAATTTTGAGGACTGGAAGGCAGTAATAACGTAATAACAGGTGGTGTAGTGCTGAGGTGAGTATGGTCTGAGGCATGGCCAGGAGCTGCTGTATGACCAGATTTCTGAGTTTCCAGTGAAAGTGTCTGGCCAAGAGTTGGAGATCTGGCAGAGAAGCTGTGGCCAGAGGAAGGAGGCTTGGCTGCTGCACTAGACCCATAGACCACATCTTTGGAGTGGCTTTGGCCTTGAGGTGCAGCCAGGTAGCTGTAGCTCACCACCTGCCAGAGAAAAGTTTTTTTAACCTCACTGCCTGTCAGGGAAGAGCTTTTTTAATTTCCATTTTAATCTTACATGATTAAGGTCATATGATTAATAGTTATACCATCTTCTGTATATCTAGCCTGGAGGTTGAGATGTGATGGAATGATTCCAAATGTGAATGTATACCATATTAAATCCTTGTCTCTACTTTCCTCCAAATGAGATCCATGGGCCTTGTATAAAAAAGTTGGGAGTCCAATCTTTTAAAACTAGTAACTCTAATATTAGAGATTTGAGAGACAGAATAAAGCATAGTTAAAGCTTTGATAAGCATTTATAAATCTGTACATTCTTTCAATTTTTTTTCACCATTTTTGAATGGCATATTGGAGTGATTTGAGTCAGAAATAACAATTTTGAACACTTTTGTTTCTATTTGTTGGTAATGTGTAATACCACTGATGAGAGACAAACTTTGTGCTTGGAAGGAAAGAACTGACACCCTTGCTCTATAAATTCTGCTTCACTGCATGCCACAAGTTTTATAATTTATATCAGAACTATTTCTAGACTAACCACTTCATAAGCATAATCATTTTGTCATCACAGTTTTCACTATGCTGCCTTATCACCATTGTGCTACAGTGATCTCAGATGCTTCTGATTTCATAATGAAAGTTAGGGCTCACTTTAAAACCAGTTGACAACTGATAGTCTAAATTCCAATCCAAGAAATGAATTTTGTATCATCAATGAATGAAAGTGCTTGATTGTTCTACAAGTTTGGTGAGGATTGAGGTTGCTGGTTAGTTCTGGGGAGTAGATTAGTAAAATTCTGAAGAAGTATTTTTTAACTGTCTTCACCCAGGAAAACATGCAGGAAATGCTGGATAGTGAGATTTTTAGAGCAGAAGAGAATGAGAAGCTGAAAGATATTACCATAATTAAGGAGATAGTGGAACAGGTGATAGATAGGCTAAGAAAGTTCAAGACACCAAGACCAGATGAAATATATCCCAGAGTAGTTAAGTTTAGGAAGGGGGATATAAACCCAGGGAGGAGTTAGGATTCTTTTAATCTCTAACGTTTCAGCTGAATAGCCATCCTCAGAGAGACTGATTTACATGAGTGAAAACACACTATCTATAACAACATACAAAATTTTCTCATTTGACATTAGTACAGAGTATTGCCATTCTGGCGTGTACCTCACCTAATTTTATTTTCCTAGTCAGGAAGTTGTTGCTGCAAATTCTGAACGCTCTTAAGTAAAAAACAATAATCACACCAGATTTGACTCTCATGCTGTGGGCTGAAAGGTAGTGAATGAAATCGTCCTTATTGGACGTTCATTCACTACCCACAGCATGAGAGTCAAATCTGGTGTGATTATTTATTTTTACTTAAGAGCGTTCAGAATTTGCAGCAACAACTTCCTAGAGCAAGAAATACGATATATCATATCAACTTTCAAAAAGCTGGGTTATCCCGAAGGGCTCCTTGTTAGGCTTAAGAATAAGGCAAAGAAAATAACAACTGAAAACAAAGAGAATAAAGATCCCTGTACAACCAGCGAAAGAGAGAGGTATATATGTGTACCAAATTCGGACAAGGCTTCCATAATTAATAAATATTTGTCTTGAACAGGATTAAAAATAGCAACATTAGCGGGAGAGAAAATTGGTGAGCTAACGAGGACTAAAGACACCAGACTTGTTAATAATAACAGCGTAGTGTACAGCATACCATGCAAAGGTTGTACAAAGCAGTACATAGGAGAAACAGGCAGGGGACTTAAAACAAGAATAGCAGAGCATAGGAAAGGTGTTTTAAAACACAACACATCAAACTCCCTTGTATTGCACATAGAAAAATGTAAACACTTACCAAAATGGGAAGAGGCTAAAGAAATTAAAGTTGGATTGAAGAAAAGAATGAGAAAAGCTATAGAGGCAGCCCTCATAACAACTAGGGAAGTCATTAATCACAGAGAAGGTTTTATCAGGTGGGTGGGTAATTCCGCCAGATTGGCCCTCAGGTCAGGTACAAGGAAAATCCCCAGTAAAGGCTCGTCACATAGGCAGATAATGCCACCTGACTAGGAAAATTAAATTAGGTGAGGTACACGCCAGGATGGCAATACTCTGTACGAATGTCAAATGAGAAAATTTTGTATGTTGTTATAAATAGTGTGTTTTCACTCATGTAAATCAGTCTCTCTGAGGATGGCTATTCAGCCGAAACGTTAGAGATTAAAAGAATCCTAACTCCTCCCTGGGTTTTTATCCCCCTTCCTAAACCCAACTACTTGTCAACATGAACAGTTCATATCCCAGAGTACTTAAGGAATGCAAAGACGTTATTAGTGAACTGTTAGTTTCTGCCTTTAGGAAATCACTTGAGATACCGGTAATGTGGAGGCAAGTGAATATAGTACCCAGCTTTAAGAAAGGAGATTTAAGCTTAACTTCTGTTGTAGAAAAAATAATGAAGTCAGTAATAGTAAAGAACATTAGGGAACATTTAGACAAACATAACTTGATAAATTGGTCACAGCATAGCTTCACGAAGGGGAAGTCTTACCTGACAAACTTGTCAAGATTTTACTGTAAAGTTTACATGGCAGGAGATAATGGTGATAGTTATGACATCCTATATCTGGACTTCAGTGAAGTGTTTGACAAGGTACCCCATCAGAGGCTCCTGAGAAAGGTTAGGGCACACGGAATAGATGGGAAGGTGTTAGGGTGGATAAGGTTGTGGCTAAGTGACAGGCGACAGAGTCGTAATAAACAGCTCTAAATCCGAGTGGGATTAAGTAATTAGTGGGGTGCCACAGGGATCAGTATAAGGGCCATTGATGTTTTTAATATACATCAGTGACTTGGATAGTGGAATTAGTTGTGACGTTAGTAAATTTGAGGATGACACGAAGATAGGTAGATTAATTAGATTAGAATTGGATGCCATCCCCTTGCAGGCAGATTTGGATAGGATGAACGAATGGACAGACAGATGGCAAATGCAGTTTAATATCAAGAAATGCAAAGTACTTAGCATAAGTAGAGGAAATCCACACAGAAGGTACACAATAAACAATGAATCTCTGGTAGGTTTAGGGTACAAAAAGATTTAGAATTTATAGTTAGCTCTAAATTCCATATAAGAAAGCAATGCATAGAGGCCAGAAACAGGGCAAATAGGATATTAGGATTTATTTTTAAGAGTGTTAAAAGTAGAAGTCTCGAAGTAATATTAAAGTTATATTTGGTGCTGGTCAAACCTCATCTATATTATGCTGTGCAGTTCTGGTCCCCCATATTACAGGAAGTATATAGGTCTTTTAGAATCAATACAAAGGAGAATGGCTAAAAGGATACAAGGAGTGAGGAGTATTCCTTACAAAGAGAGATTGAAGCTGTTAAATTTACATTAAGAGAGATGTAGGTTGAGAGGGGACCTGATAGAAGTCTTTAAATGCTATAAGGGTTACAACACAGGGGATATAAGCAAAATTCTTAGGATTAGTAACCAGGATAGATCAACAAATAACAGTTTTAAGCTTGAAAAATTTAGTTTAAAAAAGAGATAGGAAGGAATCAGTTCTCAAATAAAGTGGTAGATGAATGGAACGGACTCAGTAATCAGGTTGTTGGTGCTGGGTCATTAGGAAGCTTTAAGAGAAAATTAAAGATTTATGGATGGGGAGAGATAGGTGGAAATAGGTAAGTATATTTCATACAGGAACTGCCACATGTATGCCTGATGGTTTCTTGCAGCTTCCATTTTTTATGTTCTTATATTCTTATGAGTATGTATCTTGAACCTAGATTTAGGAAAAAATTGCTTGTCTTATTATCACAGGGATATTGATCATAGAAAAGAAACACTCATCTTTTGTACTTACATTTTTTTATTTTTATTTTTATTTTTTTTTTTTGTGAATGTGAAAGAAAATGCCCTGACAGAATTATTTTTTCTTTTTAAGGAACATAATGAAAAAAAGTTATATTTGCAATTGTCATGTTTGGAATGATTGGGTTAACTATAATTAGCCTTAGTTTGTGTTGGCTACACACACTGGATCATGTGTGTTGCTGCTGTGATTATTAATGAGTGTAATTTCCAGATATGTGATTTCAGTACTCAACTAGCAAGTCAGTTAAACACACATGATTTATTCAAAGCAAAAGACTATTCAGTGTGTTTGAAGACTACTTGATATTGATAATAAAACCCATCTTAATGCTTACTTTCAGGTTTTTTTTTCTGATTTTATTTTCAGACAAGGATATGTTCACATTGTTGTTGTTGTTGAGGAGAAACTGTTGTCTTAGTGAGCTATGAAAACCCTGACCCATTCATAGCTATGAATGTTCCATGGTTCTTAGTTGCGAATGATTTTGCTTTAAAAAATTACCAGCACTAAGATGTTCATAGCCCACTAAGATAAATCTTAGAAGCATCTGGGAATGTGGCTTCTGGCTCCTCAGGGGTATGTTGTTGTCCGTCATAATAATGAAAGGCTTATGTGTTGTGTAAAAGTAAAATTAAGATAGCAGCTTGTTATTTATGGATAGCAAGCAGGCTGGAGGGAGGGAGAGTGTGAAGTGTGTGGGTGTCGTGGCGGGGAAGTGTCTCAGTGTGACACGTGAATCACTGCATGAGCTGTCATTGGCTGACTCTTCTCGTGCTGCTGTGGCGAGGGAGTTATTCTCTCTGGCCCCAGCAACTGATAGCTATCACTCAAGCGTGACAAAAAGGTTCTGTGGATAATTTCACTTGGATGGATTTTGACCCTAATGTGGGGTCCATTCTGATGTCTGCACTCTCTCTCGTCACGTTAGGAAGGTTGGGGAAGACAATGCAATAAAATAGTAATTTTGACCACAAGGGCACATAGATCACTCTGGCTCTGGGAACCTCATATAATATCTGATGCAATATGATCATAGGATAGTGCAATTAATTTTTTTTTTTTTCCCCTTTCCCCCCCTTTTTTCTTTTCTTTTTTTTTTTTTTTACATAGGAGGGACACTGGCCAAGGGCAACAAAAATCCAATAAAAAAAAAAGCCCACTGTGATGCTAGTTCCAGAAAAGGGTCCAAACCAGTAGTCAAAAATTAAAGGATAAGTGTCTTGAAACCTCCCTCTTGAAGGAATTCAAGTCATAAGAAGGTGGAAATACAGAAGCAGGTAGGGAGTTCCAGAATTTACCAGAGAAAGGGATGAATCATTGAGAATACCAGTTAACTCTTGCATTAGAGAGGTGGACAGAATAGGGGTTAGAGAATGAAGAAAGTCTTATGCAGCAAGGCTGCAGGAGGAGGAGAGGCATGCAGTTAGCAAGATCAGAAGAGCAGCTAGCTTGAAAACTGCAGTAGAAGATAGCTAGAGATGCAATATTGCAGCGATGAAAGGAGGCTGAAGACAGTCAACTGGAAGAGAGGAGTTGATGAGACGAAAAGCTTTTGATTCCACCCTGTCTAGAAGAGCAGTAATAGTAGAACCTCCCAGACGTGTGAAGCATACTCCATACATGCACGGATAAGGCCCTTGTATAGAGTTAGCAGTGGGAGGGGTGAGAAAAACTGGCAGAGATGTCTCAGAACGCCTAACTTCATAGAAGCTGTTTTTAGCTAGAGATGAGATGTGAAGTTTCCAGTTCAGATTATAAGTAAAGGACAGACCGAGGATGTTCAGTGTAGAAGAGGGACAGTTGAGTGTCACTGAAGAAGAGGGGATAGTTGTCTGGAAGGTTGTGTCGAGTTGATGGATGGAGGAATTGAGTTTTGAGACAATAAACAATACCAAGTTTGCTCTGCCCCAATCAGAAATTTTAGAAAGATCAGAACTCAAGTGTTCTGTGGCTTCCCTGCGTGAAATGTTTACTTCTTGAAGGGTTGGACGTCTATGAAAAGATGTGGAAAAGTGCTGGATGGTATCATCAGTGTAGGAGTGGATAGGACAAGAAGTTTGGTTTAGAAGGTCAT